>NW_009649309.1:171844-172977 GCF_000708025.1 Charadrius vociferus
AATATGTTTGCATATGGAACCACTTTAGATACCTAAGTACTCAACTGTTTTACCTCTGACAGGATAAATTGTGAACACTTACTGTCTGAATTTGCTCAAATAATTACAAAAAGCAAACTTCATCTTTCAAACAGCAAAGGGATTTATATTCTAACTTCCCCAGACGTTAGCAAAACTGTAGAATGTACACAGATCCCACATATACTGTATGTATAATTCCCCTTTACACTGTTCCTCTAAATCAACAGTTTCTTCAGCAGACCAAAGATCCTTTGTGTACAGAGTGCTGTATACCTGGTAGAGGGCCATAATAATGGTTAATGTGAAAAGTAGTGCTGTCTTATTTAAAGATTAAAAAAAATTTATATACATACCTGTTAGAACTAAAATAGTATTCTGCTTTGAAATTTCCAGTTAATTTAAAGGGAAAAGACCATCATTTTGTCCCTTGATTTGCACTCCAAGTGTTGCCATTTGATTTAAGTAACAGTTCTTTTGGAAGTAATTTTGAATAAATATATGCATATTGGTTTTTGCTTTAAAATTTAGTCTTAACAAATTTTAGCAGCTGGTACAGATATGTTTGTTCAGCAGAAACTAAACAGATAAAAATATGCAAATATTTGACAGGGTTGCAGCAAAAGATACAGAAGATGTTCCGCTGTTTTTCATGATGAAAATTGCCAGGGTCTTCTTTAAAACTGCCATATGAATATGTATTAGTTTAACTAAATATCAAGAGATTTAAAATCCATGTTCTCAAGTATTTACTTAACTGCCCTGATGAAGATAGTTTCTTAAAAGGGCATAAATCTCCATTCTCAATGGATAAAATATAGTTTATTACTTAATAGCCCATCTTCAATTCAAGTCATGGCAAAAATGGAGGAATTATATGACATCCAGATTATTCTAAGGCATGTTAAAAATGTACTAACCCTTTGAGATTTGCATTATTTATGAGAGATTAATAGTCATTTGCATAAATTTGTCATCATGCTATCTTTTCAAAAAACAAAGGTTGAGAGTCTTCTATTAGTTCTATTGGTGTAAATCCAGAATAAATCTATATAACTGTGAGTAAAACATGGCCAATTGAGAGGAGAAAAATCCCTCTGCCAAGTATGAAAAAT
>NW_009649309.1:173033-216114 GCF_000708025.1 Charadrius vociferus
TGGAAAAGAGTATATAGTTCATAGCTTCATAGGACACTGGGGGGTTGTAGAGTTTAATGATCTGCCATAGATTTTCCTTTAGTGTATTTGCCTTCTTTAGTTACAATCCTCCCAGTCAGGGATTGAATTTATGACTTCTTTCGTATGAAAGTAAAACTATCTGCTGTATTGTGCCTGATCATTTAAATTTATTACTGCATATCTGTAACTACTTCCTGCCAAAAAAATATCCCTGAACTGTGTTTCTTTTATCTTATAGAAAGTGTCTAGTGTTCTGGTCTTCAGAGGTTGAACTTGAGACAGGACAGATGGTATTGAAAGACATGGAGCAGCTTTGAAACATTTTCTATGCCTTGTGAGACCTAGGTTGAAATACCAACATTTAATTCACATACCAGCTAATTAAAGTAAAAAAAAGAACAAAAGAACCCTGAGCATTTTCAAAAAATATGTGTGTGATAACCTGGAAGTCCTATTTTAGTCAGATTTACCAGCAATGAGAATTTGCCAGATTAACCTCAGATGTAAGAGCAAAACTTCCTGGGTTTTGGTCTTTGCTACCTCTAAAAGTCAGAGAATATTACAATATGCTTTCATTTAGAAACATAACCTGAAATAGATTTTGAATGCATTAGTTTTAAGAGACCATGGGTAATATTTGTCAGCAAACTAGAGCAGCACAGTAAGATACACAAAGCTTGAGCAATTCTGTAATTTCATAGCTTCTTTTACATAGTTTATCATAATTGCTCTTAAAAAATCATATTTTTTTTTTGTAAGGAATTACTTAAATACTACTATTTTAATAAGTATTCTTGCATTTTGAAAGCTTTTACTACATACTTTTCAAGTGAACAGAAATGGGTACAAGTAAATGGTGGATATTTTGTCCTTATTTGTGATAGCAGCACTGAAAATTGCAGTCGTGGGGCCGTGATACCTGGGAGTGTGGCAGTGTCCCAGATGGAGGAAATAATACCATGAATTTGTCTGTTGGGCTGATGTTAAGACAAGTCAAAAGCATTTGATTTTATGCATTCAGCAAAGCAGGATGCTTCAGATCTCAAGGATCTGCAGCAGAGCTCCACAAGGCAGTGGTGAACGCTGCCTTCTTGCTTCTTGGACTATTCTTCCTGTAGTTTAAGAATGAAGCATGTTTTACGTATTTATGCAGGGCCATGGCAGCAGAGGCCACCTTAAAGAGATTTGAAGGATACGGATATTCCCACTGCTTTGAAGGGAGAGGGCTGTTCAACAACTGGATCACTTTTATGGTTCAGCATTTTGTATCAGCTTTGCTTTCACAGGTCACATTTTACTGAAAACCCACTAGTCGTGGGGCCAAGGAGAAGCAGGCACAGATATCGGTGGTGGAAATTGTAGGCCTGACATGACTGTCGGCTAAGGCATCTGAACACTCTTCTGAGGCTACTTGGAAGTGGAGATCTATTTCTGTGTCTCATTCTCAGCTTCTTGTGAAGCAGATGGAATCCAAATAGCAGTCAGCTTTCTCAGGCTACAGTCTCCTACTGTAGTTACTTTCGTTCATCACCTGAAGTTCTGGTTCCTTGCAGACAACACTGCTTCTGTCTAGCCTAAACTAATTCTCCTATTTCTGGAGAGAGAACAGAGCCAGCATTTCTCTCCTAAGGCTGTTGCTGACTTGGTGCCTTCTGCTGCTTGCACCTGACATATATTCCCTTTCATTCTCCTTTGCTACCAAATGCAACCTTTCTGTAACCATGCCCTGCGTGGGGCTTGGTCCCTGCCCATCTGTCTCAGCCAGGTCATCTTAGCAGCTCCATGGAAACAGCTGGCTGGGGCACCTACCTGGCACAGACCTCCTGGCAACCACAAAGGTTGTCCTCTGTTACCCCAGACCCAGGTCAGGCAGGGCTGAGGTGGGGAGCTTGGAAGAAGAACTCTGCTACTCCTTTCCTGCTACAGGGTGAGAAAAAGATGTTCCTGCTGGCTTTTGTAGTTGTTATGTCTGATGGGTGACATTGCTATTGACCTTGTGTTTGTATTGGTATGGTTTTAATTCAGGAATGGTTGAAGAGACATGCAAGAAGCAACTGGGAGACTTAGTAGTGATGTTCACTGGCATTAAGATCATCTGACCATTTAGGCAAGGATGGAAAAGAAATGTAATTTTTTTGTATCTACCTCTTCTAATGAAGTAGGCATGGAAGGATTAAGAGCATCAAAGTAGGTGACTGTGCACTCAACCTTCATTTTCATAGCTGGAGTGGATCAAAATTAATCTCCTATACATCTAAATCTGACCAGGCTCCAAATCCAGTATAACACAGTTTTCATAGCTAATCTGTGTAGCACTGCATGAATATAGCTGATTTGTATATTTTGAGCAAGAGGAAAGTCTGGAAAACTTTTATGATGTGTCTTAAAAAAACCCAACAAACCCAACCTGACATGCAACAGAACTAGCATAGTTTTGTGTTTTTTATTTAGAGCTGAAGCTGAACAGCCAATATATTAGTGTATCTGAATTTTGTTCAGCCTCACATACAAAGATATACAGCCTTACTTTTTCATAGGCATCTCCTATTAAATCCTATTAATTCTCAGAAGAATGGAGCATTGTATTGTAGAATCATAGAATAGTTTGGGTTCAAAGGGACCTTTGAAGGTCATCTACTCCAACCTCCCTGCTCATTGCAGGGACATCTTCAACTAGATCAGGTTGCTCAGAGCCCCATCCAACCTGACCTTCAGTGTTTCCAGGAATGGGGCATCTACGACCTCTCTGGGCAACCTCTTCCAGTGTTTCACCACCCTCAAATAAAAAATTTCTTCCTTATATTATGGATATTGATATATATCTTATATATATAGATATTATATATCTAAATCTATCTTTATGTTTAAAACCATTACCACTTATCCTATTGCTGCAGGCCTTGCTAAAAAGTCTGTCCCCATCTTTCTTATAAGCCCCCTGCAAGTATTGAAAGGCCACAATAAGGTCTACCCAGAGCCTTCTCCAGGCTGAACAACCCCAACTCTCACAGCCTTTCCTCATAGGAGAGATGTTCCATTGCTCTGATCATTTTTGTGGCCCTCCTTTGGACCCACTTCAACATTCTATGTCTTTCCTGTGCTGAGGGCTCCAGAGCTGGAC
The DNA here is from genome assembly GCF_000708025.1 of Charadrius vociferus. Lineage (NCBI taxonomy): Eukaryota > Metazoa > Chordata > Aves > Charadriiformes > Charadriidae > Charadrius > Charadrius vociferus. The sequence goes on from NW_009649309.1 coordinate 176,176, forward strand.
ACAGTACCAGTGTCACCAGAGCTGAGCAGAGGGGCAGAATAACCTCTCTCAACCACGCTTGTTTTGATGCAGCCCAGGATACTGTTGGCCGCCTGGGCTGCAAGCACCATTGTCAGCTCATGTCCAGCTTTTCATCCACCAGTACCCCCAAGTCCTTCTCGGCAGGGCTGCTCTCCAATCCCTTCATCTCCCAGCCTGAGGTTGCCCTGACCCAGGTGCAGGACCTTGCACTTGGCCTTGTTGAACCTCATGAGGTTCACATGGGCCCACTTCTTGAGCTTGTCCAGCTCCATCTGGACGGCATCCCATCCCTCAGGTGTGTCAACTGCACCATTCAGCTTGGTGTCATCTGCAAACTTGCTGAGGGTGCACTTGATCCCACTGTGTCATTGATGAAGGTATTAAACAGTATTGGTCCCAATACAGACGCCTGAGGGACACCACTCATCACCAATCTCCATCCGGATATTGATCCGTTGACCATTACCCTTTAGATGTGACCATCCAAACAATTCCTCATCTACTGAACAGTCCACCCATCAAATTCATTTCTCTCCAATTTAGTTAGAAGGATGTTGTGTGGACCATGTCAAAGGCCTTACAGAAGTCCAGATAGACAAGATCCGTAGCTCTTCCCTTGTCCACTGATGTAGTCACTCCATCACAGAAGGCCACTAGGTTGGTCAGGCACGACCTGCCCTGAGTGAAGCCATGATGGCTGTCTCAAATCACCTCCCTGGCCTCCATGTGCCTTAGCATAACTTCTCAACAATGCATATTTTCAGTTCTCTCTTAGACATAGTCATTCCCTTGGAAGTCTGGCAGCACTTTTAAGGATAACATTTCTGTGACTAAGCTGCTTCTCTTCCACATAGTAGATGCTTGTTACGTAATTTACGCATCATGTATATTTAATTTTGATAGCACAATTATTTATTTATTATCCAGTGGAAATTCACATGCTAAAATCTTTGGTGTTGAGATGATTCTGATCCTGGGTTACAGTGGAAACTGCCTTAGTATGGTAGGAGCAAGCAATGCTTTCAATGGTCAAAGCAAATTCTGGCATCGCACTATAGCATCTTCTGATATTATAATTCTGAAACAGCATTGGTAGTCTGAGGCTTGTCCTGAAAAGAGGGTTATTTCCCCAGTGCAGTTATCCACGACTACATCTAGGTGTCCAGAAAGATTTCAGTTTGATACAGACCTCCACATTGTGTCCTCTTTTTTTTCCGTATGCCACAAAAGATCCAGATTACATATCCTATCCAGAGAAAGGAAAGTAAAGAAACACCACGTATATATCTATACAGAGACCTAAGGAGGCAAGTGGTTTTGGTTTTGGTTTTGTTTTAAAGTAAGGAAGCTGTGATTTTCTCTTTTTCTTTTTTTCTTTTTTTTTTTTTTTTTTCAGAATGGGGAAGTTCTGCTTAAATTCTACATCCTGAAAGAAAGTTAGGTACTTTATTAACAAATCTTTTTTGCTGAGTATTCTCCTTCAGACTGTTTTTACACTAATACTTTTGTGACTAGAGCTAGTAAAAATAAGATAGATATTTTTCTCCTACTTTTTCCTAGTATCATAACAAACAGTTGAAACATTACATTGATTTTAAAATAAAGTATAAAATTAGTACAGTATTTTAATAACTAAGTGCAGATTATATGATTTGATATACAGTGGTATAATTACTGCTGTTGACACATATGCGTATTTTATTGAAACTGTCCTTTCATTAGTAATATAACAATATGTTTTCAACTGTATTTAGAACAATTTGCATGCATGCAGATGTTAAATATCTCACAAAATAGCACTTGGCCTTTGATCGGCCCTGCTAGGAATAACTACATTGTGCTGGTACAATCGAACACTTGAACTTCCGCTATCCTTTGCAGTGTAAACAAGCTATATTGCAGGATTCAGACAACAGAGAACAGGTGAATCAACTTGGTTATCAGCAGAGACAGCATGCAGTACTCTAAGTGTGTTTGTATAAATAATGGTTTTATCAAGCCATGTGGACCAGTGAACCTCTGTGGTGCAATGTTTTTTAATAACTGAGGTATAGAGTTTTCTTATTCCTTTTAGGAGTGATGGTCTTTAGAGTGTGCTGTAGGTTTTATATTAGATTGAATATATCTGTGGTTTCTGTTGGTGATGGTAGATTGTATGAATTTGGAGGAAAATCAGTTTGTTTTCACAGAGTGCTGCATTTTAGAGCTGCAAAATGTAGTCTGACAATCTGCTTTAGACAAGGCTTTTCAAGTTGTCCCTGATATATAGCAGAGACAGTTGTGATGGCTAATGAAAACGTTTTTAATTAGGAAATAGGAAGTGAGAAAGAGGGCAGGATCTACCTCATATCAACTTTTACTTTATTAAATTATTTACATTAGACTGTTTTACACATGTGCTATTTTTTCTCTTTTGTGCTATTAATTTCAACTTAAAACTGGGAGAAGGGGGAAGGTTCTTGCTTAGAAGTGAGCACATTAGGGAGAGTTCTGTCTGATATTGTTCATAACTGAAGTGAGTCAGAAAAAATGTTAACCTCGAGGTGATCTGTTTCCTAATTTGCGAGAGAATATTCTTACTCTTTCTTTGCCCAGTAGCATGCCTACCTGGTATTAATTCTGTGATGAATACAAGAGACAACATCTTGGTTTTGTTGAATAGTCATGTTTTTTACAGTGTGTGCAAAGGCAATCAAGAACAAATGAAGATATATTTTCACTGAAGACTCCAAATTGACCAGTATATGGAGTTCATTTAAAAAAAAAATAAAATTAAAATCCTTTGTCTGTGAAACGTCTAGCCTCTAACCCATAGTCAAACTAAACTTTTTTTAGTATGACTAAATAGACTAATGAGTTGAGGTAGTGAATAACAGTATGCTTTATTTCATTCAGTTCTCTTGTGCTTTTTTGTTTCTGTGAGCTTGCCTGAATCCTGCTTTTTGTTCTCGTACAGTAAACTATTCTACCATTAACTGCCTGACAGGAGAGTGCCCTTTGGCCTGAGCAGAAAGAGAAGTCCAGATGATACAGCAGGCTTTTAAAGGCAACAAATTCATTCTTTCAAGACAGCAAAAGCTGCCAAAACCAAACCCCACTATAAATAGTGATCTGTCATGTGTTAGATTGGGTAAATTCGAAAGAAAAATCTATGTCTAACTGAACAAATGCTAGCAAAAAGATTGTCTGATATGTTGGCTAGAAAGTTGAGACTTGGCAATGGTCAACAACAACAACTATTTCTGATAGAAAATATGCAAAGCTGATGCATATGAATAAAAAGCAACTTAATAAACAGTTGGTATCATAAAATAATTTGCACTGGGAAGAAAAGTTCACATTTTGTAGCCCCAGGTGTCTTGAAATTAGAAGAGCAGAACAAACAACCCCAAAACAATATGTATCGTTACAAAAAGAAATGGAGCTGCTAAACAGCTGTTTGCATATGCAAACAGATATGCAAACCTGCTGCCTCAATCTAATTATGTCTCTTCTGAGAAATATTTATCGGCTTAGAAATAAAGATCTTGTTTTCTTTAAGGAGGTTTTCGTATCTGTCAGTTTGAGTCAAAACCTTAAATATATAAATGTTCACTCCTTTTTCTGCCTTGTGTGTGATTACTTCTTTACTTTGATCAATACCTAACTGTAACTTTGTTGTTTGTTTTTTTTTTTAAAGAACCACCATTTTGGTTATATTGAGAAAAGTTAGCATGCACTAGAGTACTTTCAGCTGTACTCACAGTTCCCTAGGGTAATTTGCCAGCACACCATTGCATACACTCTCAGATGGGGCTTTTTATTTATAAAACCTCTGTGAAGTTAAATGAGAATAATGGGCACTATAGACATATAAACTTGCATGCATAGAACTGTTGTAATGATTGTGCTTTCTTCTGTAGCCATAATAAGGCACTGAAAGATTTTGATGCTTCTTGTTTCCCTGAGACAAAAGCAAGAAGAGGATGCTTCTGAAAAGCTTGATGTTGTCTTCTGTGTCTCCAGAGTTCTATAAAGTGGGAGTACTTGGCTGCCTCTCTGCAGTTGTGTCCACCAAAGTATTACTGTTTTTAAATTACTTTGAGAACGTTAAACAAGGTGCACTTTTGAAAAGCCCAGGGTAAGGGTAGAAATGTTGCTGAGGTTCTGCTTATTTTCATTGGGCAAGTGCATCATGGCTTGGCTTGTGCATCATAGCAAAAGGTAGCTCAATAGGTTTGTGTGAGTTTCGTGGGGAAGCACTGAAAAATGTCATCTGTCAAGTCAGTGATAAAGTATTGTGGAGAAATCAGTGAGGATGACTTTATAAAACTAACTGAAAGCAGCACACCCACAGAGAAACTACCCTGCTGGAAATTTGTTACTATTAAAATAGGAAAAATACTATTACTGCCTTTTAAAACTGACAGAGCAAAGGTGCTGGCAGCAACAGAGAGAAGATTAGTAGAGAAAGATAATGCTTGCTTATAGATTTTTAATTTCTAGGCTGCTACTTGGATATTTTAACAGCTTTACCCAAGACACGCCACAGTAAGGAAAGTGAACAGATTGGTGTCTCTGCAAACTGTATTTGATTTTAAGTTGTTTTATGTGAAATAATCTAAAGATCTTAACAGAACTATTTTTTAATAACATATCCTGCAGACACAATAAATAAGGCTTCTAGAGTGTGCTCTCCACTGAAATGCATAAATCTGCAGAGTAAAAACTGTTTTAATGTTGGTGTGTTCTTTTGGTTCTCTAGAAGATAGATACTAGCTGTCTTTTTCACGGATAACCTATTCACTTTTGGAAGAACTTGTGGGATTTCTGTTAATAAAATCTCGATTCTTTAATGTGCAAGAAAGGGATATAGTAGTATACAGTTTTACCACCTTTTAGAGTTGGAAGTTTATACTTAGATATTGTAAATATGGTGTTATTGAGTATTGAATGGTGGGAGGAGATGAGTAAAAGGGGGCTTAAGTGATCCTGATGGGACCAGTGTAGTGAAAACTTACTTCATTGTTCAGTCTAGTACCAACTTTTATTACTGCACATTATATAATACTATATACTACACACACACACACGTTATTATGCTATTAGTGACTCTGCTGCTAGGCTTTTCATAAGTTTATGTATGCTCACAAAACTATTCTAAAGGCTAATACCCAAAGGTTGTTAAATTGCAAGCCATCTCTACCTTTTGCAAGCTGCAATTTTAGGGATCGAGTGACTGAGAATTCAAAATCTCTATGTAATCTTTTTCCTTTTCAAAATTTTCTTCCTTTTGTGTCATGCAGCTGTTCTTTAGAAATTATCTTCTAAAAAGCAGAGAAGCAGAGAAAGCCAAAAAAATTCTCAATTTTAAACCTTTTTCAATTTAGATTTTAAAAATGTCTCCAGACTGTATTGTTTCTTGACATTTTCTCCCACCAAATAGGTAATCATTTAAGAAAAGTCTAAACAGCTAAAACATGAAAGTGTTGTGGCAGTTGAAATTCAACATTAAATAAAAGGGGGTTTGACTTACAGGTTTTATATATATATACACACACACATATATATAGATGTCCACTCTGAAAAAAATTGTTTCAAAGGTGGGTATTTGCCAATTCACATAGCGTCCTGATGTACACAGAGCAGTGGGGAGACTGACCAGTAGTTTGGAAGATATGTACCAAGATAGGGAATGTCCTTCGGAGCACTACTGTGAAAACTGTTTTGGCGGTGTTTCTGTATATTTGTTTTACATCAGAATACTAAACTCCTGAGCTTTAGAATACGGCCTTTTGTGTGATTTCTCTTACTTTTATTAAGAGATACAGCTCCCTGAAAAGGGGAAAGAATGACCCTGTCTAGTTGAGTCAGTGCTTAAGTGATATATAGGCACTGATGATGGTGACAGTTATGGAGATGCAATTCCAGGTAGGTTTGAGGTTTAATAACTAAGGTAAGTCTATTTTACCTGAAGCAGACTGAAAAGAAAATGTGTGGTATAGATTTTCAAGCTGAATAGTATTTTTAATCCTTTGACTGAATCACTCAAGTTTGCTATAGTGGAAGATAAGCTCAGTTTGCTGCAGCAGGAGCAGAGGATCCTTCCTTCTGATTGGAGACTTGTTGCTTCTAGTCAGAGTTTTGTTCATGTGAGAACTGAAGAGAAAATGTAAAGTGTTAGAAAAGAGCATAACAATGGGATGTATGCTCAGTAGTGGTTTCCTTTTCACTAAAGCTTTTCTGCTGAAGAGTGACTCAGAACTAGTAAAGCAAAGCACGGGAGGATTAAAAAAGTTAACCTTTGAAAATAAATCCTAGTCTAAAAATTATATATGAAGCTATATACTTTCCTAGAATCTATGTTCTTGTTGCAAAAGATATACTAGAGGCTTGTTTCTTTATATTCTTAGTGAAAAAGCATTATCCATGAAGATAAATACCTTCTTCAGAGGTACTATAGATCGTGGTTTTTACCTTAATATTTTCCAGTGCCATACCATTTTTCATGTTTTGAAAGAAAAGTTTCTTAGAAGAGAAACACCAGCCATAAATCCTGAGAACCTTTCTTGTGGATCCTTTATTTATTAGTTGAATGTGCAGTAAAGTGCAGTAGTGTGTAGGTGTAGCCGTATAAGTGTTGTTCCTATTCACACATCTTTGGCAGGACTGACTTTACAGGTACTCCATCATATATACATTTTGGCTTCTCATTTACTCTGTGGAAGAGAATGCTTGTTTTAGTCCAAGCCTGCCCACTGGGTTTGTAACCAGGAGTATCAGATTCGTAACAGTGGGTGTCTGTAGACCAAGAAATGTCCTTTTTGACAGAGTTATGGCAGTAAATTGCAGTAAAACACTGCAGATTTGAAGTCTTATATGAAAGGTGGCTGGCAGACTTAAAATCATTTCCCAACACTTTTGTGTTCTGTAGCCATGTTTCTACTATGTTGTAACTTTTAAACTTTCAAAGCCCAGTTGTGACAACTGAATTGATATTTTGGCTGCTTAGCTATTATCAAGAAGGAATGTTTTGGGGAACGAAAATGTTGCTTTGGGTAAGTTAAACCAAGACCTATTTAAATGAGCCAGCATGGCAGTTCTCTGAGAACAAATATTTGCAAAGTGGACATGCAGGTGACAGCTGCCTTTTGTTACTATTCCTGATAATCAGTGCAAGTTTATCATTTATAGATACTGCACTGGTGCTTCATTAGAGGCCAGCACCAACACTCCAGAGACTTCATTGTGCTGACCTCCTTTCAGGGTAGGACCAGAGAAACAGCATGACTTTATCTGCAAATGGTCACAAACTTCCCAGGAAATATGTATTGCAAGGCAGTGAAGCTGAGTTTTCAGTGTTTATCATACTCTTAACTGCTGAGGCAGCTTGGTAAAAAAAAGAAAGCTAGTGAGTTAGGAGTTGATGGATGAAGAAGCAAATAACTTAGTCAGGAGTGTTCATATATGTGAACTGGGACAATGGCAGTAGAAAGAGTGATAAATTAGGAGGGGAGAGAAAAATAGCAATAAATATGAGCTGAAAGGAGAAGAGTGAGGTGGGAGGTGGAAAGAAGGAAGGCTGGCTGTGATGAGCTCCCTGCCCATCCCTTTTCCTCTTTGAGAACCTGGAAATGAATCTAGATCCCTTGTACCCCAGGCATACTGATATCCCATGCTTGTCTGGTTCTGTGTGATGGAAAATGTCTCTTATAATTTTTTTTTTATTTAAAATAACTGCATATCAAGTATTTGTTGAGTCAAGTACTGCCTCAGCTAGGAGATAATATGTTAATGTCAGGGTAAGCATTAGTTTGAGTCAAGCACGTCTGTTGTCATACAGGTGCTACAGTTTTACACAGGAACCCTTCTGCTTAGGGAGCACTTAGTAAGATAGCACAGAGATAATAGGAAATGTGGAGTAACCGGGAGATGTTGTCTGTAAAGCTCCTGTATGTTTTACTGCAAGAAAATGAATAGTTACTGGAGCAGATGGCTACAGGAAGGGAAAGGATTGATCCCAGGTTAGGGCAATAGAAAGCCTGTGTGAAACAGCTTTGGTTTGTTGCTGCAACTCTTCCAGACTCGTCACAGCAACCTTGTTGTCTTGCTGAAAAACATAAAATTGACTTTCAGAAGCATTGAGTACACCATTGCAATTGAAGTAAATGGGAGCTTATTGATTTGAACATTGTACTTTGAATTTTTGTTGTCCGTAATAGAGACAATGTAAAAAACAAGTTAATACATTTCAAGTAGGTCCCCTAAAATGAATGGATAGTAGTGACAATTTTGGGCCTAATATTTCTTTTTTCCCCAACTCAAGCTTGGAACTACTCTCATCATTATAGATGTGAGTTGAAGATGAACTTGTTCATTTTTGCTCTTACATATCGTGGTGATAAATGCCTAGAGGCAGGAGAAAGCAAAATAAATTTTCTGTGCCTGGTCAAGACAGGTTCTCATTAAATGTGTTCCATGCCTGAACAGCTTTAAAATAATAATATACTTTATATATAATAGGCTATAATAATTGCTTCAAGTTCTATTTCTAATTTTAAAGCTTGTTCTAATGTATGTTGAACACTTTCATTATGTTGGGATTTTTAGCAAGCAAAATTAGGATTTGCCATCTAAAGTCATACATTTAGGAATAAAACTGCACGCCAGGATGTCTTGGCTGGTAATTCTTGTCTTCTGGTCTGTAACATCTTGGTCCCATGTTCTACATGAGCGTGGTTTCCAGTCATTACTGAAGTTGCCATTCTGGAATGGGGCAAGGTGTTAAAAGCTATCCTTAAATTTTAAATATACAAAACTAGATCTCTTTGCATATTCCTCTAGTGAGGTAACTTAAAATTTTGTATATCTTAAAAAGGGATGGACAGGTTCCAAGGTTTAACTTGCATTGTTTGAAAAAGTGCATTGTTCCAGGGCAGGTGTGTATTGAGGAAGAGTACAATAGCTGCTACCATGTGTTTGCTTATGTAAATACTTAAATAGCATGCCTGGCTCGGGTTAATTTGACTTAAATACAAAATGAAAATCTTTTCTAAAACTGCTAGCAGTAGGCAACAATTTACCAATTTATGAATGAGCAAGCCACAGCAGAAGAGAGAAGATATTCCCTGCAATGCTGAATGTTGTAACTGCATTTAGAGTAATGCAGGAAGGAGAGAATAAATCTTTTCAAACTAACAAATACAAACTTTTTGCCTTTTTTTTTGATGTATATATTGAGGTGGAATTTCAGCATTGATGCAGTCAGGATAGTGGCTGATGGAAATCAGTTGCAACACCTTTTACACAGGAGATGGAAATTACTTATTTAAAAATAAGATGATTTGAAGTCAAATTTCTCCATGCAAATCCTGTCATGAACAGAGAAATTATTGCCAGAATGAGATATACTGTGGAAGAGGTGGTTTTGATAGATTTTGTAAAAATAGAAAAATAATTTTAATGCTACCTTATGACCACTGTGTTTGACTGTGATAGCTTTATATAATCATGATAGAGTCCTGGTAATGGGACTTTGAATTCAAATTCCCAATACAATCCCCAAGGGGAAAAAAAGAAACTGATGGTGCTTGGCCTGTGGCCAGATAAATCCCCTAATGTTTAGTCAGGAAAGTTGTCAGCAGAGTTAAGTTCAGCCTTCTTGCGGGCCAAAGATGCAGATTAAAAAGATGCAGAAGAGAAAAAGAGACATGTGATACAGATTCCTCTTTTTTCTGTGACACCCATGTGGCCTCTATCATTGGCAGTAGCTTGCCATCTTCTGGTCTTCTTACATGAGGCAGCAAGCAGCTTTGTTTCCGTTGTGCAGTCAGAAATGCAGACACAAGGAGACACTGTCTCTACACAGAGGGGATACTGTGAGCTAACCAAGAAGATGAATTTGCAGCATACTAACTATTCCACACCCAGACCCTATGCAGTTTTTGGGGTACAAGTAGTAGTCTGTCCTCACTTGGTGTCAAGTTGGTACAAGGTAGGTCATCCCACGTTCAAAATGTCCATGCAGGAGAATAAGGCCAAGAAGCTAGTGGTGGAGAATATTCATATGCAGTTACTTAGCAGTAACTTTTTCTTGAAAACAAGATTTTTTTTTAATTTCACTTTTAGAAGATTAACTAAGCCCCTTTTACAGAAGAACTTTTCTGATCACATAATAGTGGCTTATAATTAAGAATTGCATTGATTAGCCTCGGAGGACACAATTAAGTACAGACTAGGAATTACTTCAGTTCTCGTGCTTTGGCATATATGAATTAGACTGTAGAAATATTGAAGCACTGCCTTCATATGCCTTTATAGATTTGTAAATTGATGAAAGTTAATTAATTCATTGCTTAAAAAAAATCCTAAAAATGCAAAACATGGCAAATTTTAAAGTGGCTGAGGAAATGAATTGTCAGCAAGAAGATAGTTTTGATACAGTGTTCAACATCTAAACATGGTGAAACTGTTTTTTTCAGAAATTTCTGCAATGTAATTTCATAACTGCTTTTTAGAAAAGTTAATTCCATATCTATGTTTTTAATTTGTAGGTACATTGAAACCTTGAAGGAGCACAAACCAAAAATTGTCTGGGATGAACAAATTGCTGAACACTACTTTGAATACAAAAAGTGAGTTACATTTATTAACTTACCGTTCTGCAAGTGTTTTGGGCATGGCCCAGTGCACAATGAATTACCAGTTAACTATAGCATGCAACTGAATTCAGCAAATGGAAATTCTACTGTTTGTGATCTGTGTGTCAACACTGAACTGCAGCATAAAAGAGTGCTTCGGGCTAGAGAAGTAAATCAGAGGAGGATTAATGAAATAACATAAACTAAAACAATCTTTAGAAGTCTGATGAGTCATATCTTTAGAAGTTATCCATCAAAGTTGTCTGCTGAGTGCCAGTTAATCAGAGGCTCTGAGATTAGTACTGTGAGCTGTTGGGTGATTACCAATAACTTGGCCAGAAATAGTTCTGGGAAAAATCTGTGGTACAAGAGCCTAGTTTTACAAGTCCTAGTGATATGATTGGTCAAGCAACAGCCTTCCACTAAATGGAATGGACTGTAGAGAGGTGTAATGCAAATAATACCAAGTGACTTCCAGATAAAGTTTTTAAAATGACTGGGAGCATGAAGAGAAAGGGTAATAACGTTCTTTGTCCTTCCTTTTTCATCATGAAATGATCCATCCTGATGGTAGGAAAAATCCATTTAGAACAGACCTAAAAAACTCCTGGCAACATCTTATTAAGCCTCAGTGATAATTCACTATTTTTGCATGTAAATACACAAAAATATGGTAAAATTATAGGAACAAAATCCTACTACATTTATAAAACTGTGTCTTGTATATTACTCAATGCACTGGTAACATGAAGAAGACATACCACTGAAAACAGGAGTAAAACATGTTTTAGGGTGCTTTAAGAAAAAAAAAATCAGAACTACTTTGTTATTTCCAAAATACCTTCTTGGTTTAAATATTTTTAAATGTAAAAATCCCAAACAAACAAACAAAAAATGTCCTACTTTTATATTTTTAGTTTAATTTTCAGGGTTACTCTCAGCCTGTAATTTTCTCCTAATTTCTCAGCAACATGTACTTATTAACAGAAAAAAAAAATAATTACCTGTTGGTCAGCAATGTTTTAATTTATTTTCTGTGCTTGTATGAAAGGACTGGGATCTCTGTTCCTTCATATTTAATTCGTTGGTATCCTATTGCAAAATTAGTTTGTGCCAAACAGTTACAAGCTTTTTCATGTTAACTAAAGAGGAATAAATCAGAAGCTTTGTTTTAGTGATCTTTAATGCACAATCCAGTTGGAGACACAATGACCACTGGATGAAAACTTGCTCTCAAAAGAGTCTATATGAGGGCTCAGTTTGAATGGCAGGTTTCTGGGATTCATTTCTGAAACACATTTCCTAAATGTCTCCTTACAAACTGAACATGTGGGAGAGGGATAGCTTGTCAGCAGTACTATATCATTTGCCTTTGAAAGCCAGTCTTTGGAGATTCTTGTTTGTGGGCTTCCTGGAGAAATTGTTGATGCATAAAGCACACTGGATCTGAAAATCACTCTAAACTTCGCTTGCTGTGCTGTGCTTTGTAGGCACAGTGGTTCAGCTGGCTGCAGGGGAGGGTTATTTAAGGGAACTCTTTTTCAGTTACCACTTTGATTTGCAAAAGTTCAGTTACATTGGAGGGGGATGGCAGCCACGCCTGAAATATGCTTCGCTGGTAAAGCATCTCACCTGGAAATCTTGCATGTCTGCAGTTGCTAGGAAATCAAATCATGAATCTTTAAGCAAAGCACAGCTTTGTAGCTGGCAGAGACTGAATATTACAAATCATTACAGAAGTCTGTTGTCTCTGAGTGTTTTGTCCCAGTGCACTTTAAAGGTAAGTATGCATTTATGTCAGCTGGGAGATTTTAGGAGCAATGCCTACTTGGTCTATCCATACATTCTGCATTTCCTCCTAGCCTAACTGGTAAAGTGGTGCTGTGAGACCACTTGTAACTCATCCTTCTCATTATTGGGGGTTTAAAATGCAGCCTTGGTGTCTATGCCGGTGTAGCTTACTCTGTCTCTGTATTTTATACTGCTAGCATTTAACCTGAAAGATAGTAATTTGGGCAACTGGGGAAAATCTTTCACAGTCTGCAACTGACAACCCAGTGTCTTCATCTTTTTCAGATGTGCATTTAGTAGGCGCAACTGTCTTTTACTATCTGACATTTTTATAATCCAGTTGCAACAAGATATCTCAGTGTGTTTACTTAGATCTAGTATCAGACCGTCTCTGTTGTGAGATCTCTTCTTGGATCCTCTATCTTTGCTGTCAGCCTGTTATGGTTTGAGAAACCCATAACAGTTTGCTGTTGTTTAGACAATCATTCTATCACCTGATGACCCCTCCCCAGCCAGGAAGGGAAATTGGGAAAAACAAGGAAACACAGGAGTTGAAGTATAAACAGATTTAATAGAATAAGATTAGATTATTAACATTAACAGCACTAAAGAACCAATATTGATCCCAACACCAATACAGAATATGCAAAGATTATGCTCAGCCAATTATAGCAGTAGGAAGCTGTGCCCTCCCAGCAGTGGACAGCAAATGTTGGACACTGTGAGTGCTACGGCTTCAGGAGGAAGGGAAGGCCTCAGGGGTCTGGCAGCAGGGCACGAAGTTCTCAGGATGGCAGCCATCAAGGGAGAGAGAGAACTTCGCAGCAAACTTTCTAATTTATAGTGAATGTGACGCTGATGGTATGAAATAATCCTGTTGGCCAGCTTGGGTCAAGTGCCCGGGTCTCGCTCCTCCTCATCCTTGCACCTGGCTAGCTTGAAAATACTGAGACCTTGAAACCCACACACCATAGCTGGCTGTGAAGTAAATATTTTCACAAATTCAGACACTAGAGTCTTCTAAAAGTGCAGTTTTCCCAAGTATTAGAAGAGAAATTAGTCCTGCGTCACTCCAAACCAGGACGTAGCCTTTTCACCTGTTTTAAGAATTGACCTCCTTAAAGGCCACTAGTATGGGGTAAATAAGTATCTTGTTTCACTCTGCCTGTGTTGTATTTCATTGTAACCAGTTCTTGGACGAAGTGTTATGCCCAAAGAAGTTTGAGACTTTAATCTTAATCATGAAAGTTACCCGATTTTTTTCCCAAATGTTGTGTTGGTTATTAGGAAACTGTACTCTGTTCTTTGGATGTTTTCAAAGGCCTTGTCCTGAAGCCTTTTAAGGAATCCTTTTAGATAACCAGGGATTTTTGTTGTTGTAGTTGCGGCATGATGCATCTGCTATGCAAAGACTCCTCTAGCAGGTCTTTGACTCTATATTGGCATGTTTTGAACTTTCTAACTTTCCAGCTGCTAGAGTTGTCAAAGCCCATTTAAGTAAGATGATTTTGTCAGGAGGACCTTTCTGACAAATATTCCTCTAACTGATACCTGCAGGACAGTGACACAGTTGCATACTTGACTTTTAGATATGTTGTATACTTTGTCTTAACAGCTTTTCTTTCCCCACCACTTTGGATTTGTGTGCTGTGATGTTTGTATCTACAGTAGAAAAGGGGGAAGGAGTAGAAGTTTTTATCTGCAGTAGAAAAGGAAGACAAGTAGAGAAGATGTTGGCCCTACCCTGCCATCAGTAGACAGAGTAGCCAGAGTGCAAGTATTGAATGAATGGAAGCTGATGGCAAATGTCTGATTTCAGAGACAGATTGCCTCAGCTTCCAGAGTGGAATGGACACTGGGTAAGAAATCTCAAAGATACAAGCTAGTAAATGGAGAGTAGTCTCTGTCTCTGATGTGAGCATATTAATGCTTATGTGCTGAACATACTAGCACATATTATTTTTAATAGCAATAACTTCTTCAAAATAAAATTGGCAGTTTTCTTCAGCACTGTCTTTGTTTCCTTTTAGTAGGAAGGAATAAAACTGGTTTTGAATTCTAACCTCAGCTAAAAACCCTATGGGGATCTATCAAAGCTATAGTATCTATTCGATTTTCCTGTTTTGCAGAAATAAAGGAGGAAAACATGCCGTCTTCTACCCAACACTGAAGGTAGGTGCAACTTTTTCAGGTCAGAGGGCGGAAAGAGATGTTTACTCGACTTGTTGCATTATTGAGACACTTAAGAAAATGCTGAAATGGGTTTAGGCTTTTGTGAAAGAAGTTTACTCCAAGGTAGTCGTTATGATTCAAAGCTTCATCTGCCTGTAGAAGATGATTGACTTTTTGGAATCTTTGAAGATTCACCATGTCTAGAGATAAGACACACCAGGGCAAACCAGTGAGGATCTGCCCAGAGAGGATTTCACAGAATCACAGAATCGCAGAATGGTTAGGGTTGGAAGGGCCCTCTGGAGATCATCTAGTCCACCCCCCCCCGCCAGAGCAGGGTCACCTACAACACGTTGCACAGGACAGCGTCCAGGCGGGCTTTGAATGTCTCTGGAGTTGGAGACACCACAACCTCTCTGGGCAGCCTGTTCCAGTGCTCCACTACCCTCAAAGTAAAGAAGTTCCTTCTCATGTTAAGATGGAACTTCCTATGTTCAAGTTTATGCCCGTTACCCCTCGTCCTATCACTGGGCACCACTGAAAAAAGACTGTTCCCATCCCCCTGGCATCCTCCCTTTAAGTATTTGTAAGTATTAATAAGATCCCCCCTCAATCTTCTTTTCTCTAGACTAAAGAGACTCAAGTCACTTTACCTTTCTCCATATGAGAGATGTTCCAATCCCCTAATCATCTTCGTTGCCCTTTGCTGGACCCTCTCCAGCAGTTCCCTGTCCTTCTTGAACTGGGGAGCCCAGAACTGGACGCAGTACTCCAGATGCGGCCTCACCAGGGCAGAGTAGAGGGGGAGGATGACCTCCCTCGACCTGCTGGCCACACTCTTCTTGATGCACCCCAGGATGCCATTCGCCTCCTTGGCCACCAGGGCACATTGCTGGCTCATGGTCATCCTGTTGTCCACCAGGACTCCCAGGTCCCTTTCCACAGAGCTGCTCTCCAGGAGGTCAGCCCCCAACCTGTACTGGTGCATGGGGTTATTCCTCCCCAGATGCAGCACCCTACACTTACCCTTGTTGAATTTCATCAGGTTTCTCTCTGCCCAACTCGCCAGCCTGTCCAGGTCTCGCTGTATGGTGGCACAGCCTTCTGGCGTGTCAGCCACTCCTCCCAGTTTTGTATCATCAGCAAACTTGCTTATGGTACACTCTATCCCTTCATCCAGATCATCAATGAATATGTTGAACAGGACTGGACCCAGTAGTGACCCCTGAGGGACACGACTTGTTACTAACTTCCAACTAGACTCTGCACCACTAACCACAACCCTCTGAGCTCTATCTGTAAGCCAGTTCTCAATTTGTTCAAGTGCACAGTTCATGTGCTAACAGACATGCTGATTGTCAGGCAAGAAACAGAAGAAATTTTTCTTCTGATAATGTTGGCTGGAAGCTTGGGGAACTTTTGTCTTCCTCTGTAATGGGGTCCTAATTCTACCTGTCAGCCTGCCTTACCATGTTTTCTTCAGTTCTGTTTCCCTGGAACATATTTTAGTGTTTTGAAAACTTAAGCCTTTGTCCTTTGGCAGGACATAGAATTTCTGTCTACACAATAGTCTGCAATATACCAGAATACAGGATAAAATGGTTACTTGCAGCTTAGTTCCTAGGAAGCTATCTTTAGATTTTCTCAGATTAAGCTAAAGGATGTATGTTAAGCTTCTGCTGGCTTTTAATATTGGAAGGGAATTGCTTTTGTAGTGAAAGTATATCATATTTACAGAGAACAGAGGCATTTTATATGGTTAAACTAATGTGAAATGATCCAAGGCTCTGTTTTTCTGAACAAGATTGTTATCTTAAGCTCCATTAATACAAGGATATTTCCCTTCATTAATTTAATATTTGTGGAAGTACTAGTGCATATGGGATATTAATTACCACGTCTAACTATGTTCTGGCTAGTGGTACCTGTCTTAGAATGTTAGAAAGTTTCATTGCAAGCCTATCAGAGAAAAGGCAGATTGTGCTGCATGTTGTTAAGCTACATTCTCTTTGGCCTTTTGGAAGGACTTCACCCTTCTATTGTCAGTACTAACCAGGTTAAGAACATTCGTTCCTGTACATTTTCTTTCATCAATTCTTCTCTAACAGATACTCAACTGTGGTGGTTGGTGAATTTATGGAAAGAGGTTTTCTTTCCAATTTCAACAAGCTAGTAATGAAAGGCTTTGAGATTTGTATACAGGGGCAAATCAAAGAGTTGTTCATATAATGGTGATCAAGATGGTCGGGGACCACTTAATTTTATTAGCCCATGACAAATGTGTTTCTTCCCCTTTTTAATGTTATAATCACTGGCAGGTTGCTCAAAATTGGTTTGTTCATGATTAGTTAAAAGCAGTCATGAATGTCAGGCCCAGTGGATCTGTTAATGATGCTTTGATACTTTGTTTTATTTTTTATGGAAATGAGTTTTAAACACATCTTTGGTGTGAGCAGTTTAAACATTCCGGTGCTGCACTTCAAAGTAAGAAAACCTGAAACTAAAAGATTGAAAAATAATTATTTTTATTGTCTGAATTAAAGAAGTGCAGAACATGAACTGTGGCGTTGCCTTGCAAACCAATGGCTAAACTAACTCTAAATTAATGCTGGGAGCTCAAATAGGGGTACTTTTAAATATTAATTTCCCAGAATCTCTTTAAAATAGAATTGTGATAATGAAAATTGTGACTCTGTTCTGGGAGAAGGCAAGGGTAGGTAAGAGATCTGGATGGTATTTGACAAGTTGTTCTAATTGTCTTCAGTGATAAAGTTTTATTTTACCCCTGAGACATTTCTGGAAAGAGTTAGAATTTCTGTACATTGTAGAATGTTAGTCTAAATTAGAATAGTCCTTTGCATAGTTCATAAATCTGGTTTATTTCTGTGGCATTTTGTCTATTTAGCTGGTTATCTTCTATTAGGTCATTGAATTAACTATTGCAATTAACTGTCTTTTACTGAATGATTGCTAACCAGAGAGTATTTGAAATACAGACTAAGCTTTTCAGTATCTGGTTCAAGGATAGATGTTTTTAAAAAGTCTGATAGTGGCATGAAGAGATGGCAGCATGGAGTGTCTAATGTCTCTGACTAAAAGGTAATTGCTTTATGTGTCTTTGTCTTAGTCTATCCAGTTGCGCTTAGATCTTGCAAAAGAATTGGGCACTGGAATATCCATCTGGGAACTGGGACAAGGCCTGGATTATTTTTATGACCTGCTTTAAAATAAGAGATGATTTTGGAAAGACTATTTGCTTCACTGAGACTCTACCTTCAATTAATTTGGGTATCCGGGAGAGGTGATTTTTAAAATATCTTTTGTAATTTATGTCATATCTGTGTTAAACTTGCATTTTTTCCCAATAAAGAACCTTTTCTGATTTGCCACATAGATGTGATTGTTGGTATCTGATAAAATTCAGAGGGAAAAAAAAGCTAGAAATTTCTTTTAAAGCTCCTGAATTCAGTCATTGAAAATAGGCCAACGCAGCTGGGATGCCGTTAGAGTGGAAAATACTTTCTGAAATATTTTCTGCAAGAAATAAAATGGACAAGTTGATGCCATCTGATCAAAGTTTAAGATGGAGTCTTCTCAAACAATTGCTGATCATAACCAAAGTGAACAAATAAATCCATCAGATTATATCCAGCAAATTTAATATCTGCTGGACCCTCTGTGTCTTCTGATAAGGTAAGTCAACATAAAATGTCAGGGGGGAGACCAATTAGATATCTTTTCCTCAAGCTGGCAGAAAATCAAGCTCTAACAAGCCATGTTGTTAGCGCTGTTTGTTTTTTTCGTGTTAGTAAATTCCTTAAGCAGTTCAAAGTCACAGTAATTTCAATTTATTACTTGTTTCTAAATTAGTTTCGTTACTAGATGGTCTGTGATGTCTCTCTTCTGCTTAGCCTGCTCTCAGTTCTGTTACAGTATTTAGCACTAGTGCATGAAGCATTAGTGGTTAGTTTGTGAGTACTGTAACGTTTAGCACCAAAGGCTATGATGGAAATGAGAAGTGTGCATGTAATGATGGATTACATGGATAGCCCCAATAGACAGAGCCCCAGAGCAGCTCTGACAACGTCTTGACTTAAGAAGGTACTGTGAATGTGATCAGCATCTTTGTGTATAAAGCTGTCATTCTCTAGCTGTTCACATCAGTGCTTTCGTCTCCATAATACAGAATTTTTATGAGCCCAAGAGCTGTAACAACTCATCAGTTTAAAAACAAAGCCAAAAACCCCCTCCTGAAATCATGTCCCTGCTTTTTGATTTACAGTATTTGTGTTTGTAGAAATACTCTGGCTTCAAGGCAGTTTCTTCTAAGTTCTGGGAATTTGATGAGGGTGTCATTGGTCACCAGCAGAGACTCAGGCAGTAGCTCTGTACTCCCACTGGTCTTCCTCTTGCTACTTACAGTTGTCACAAAGAGAACTACGCTGTTTGCATCCACCCTTCCCAGTAATTAATCTCAGTGGGAAATTTATCTGCTCCTGCTGTTTTCAGCAGAATAAATCCCAGTGTAATCCACCATTGATTAAAGAACTATTGATTTTCACCTCTCTGATTTAGTTCTGACATCTCTCAACTTCTCACATTGCAAGTATCCAGCAGGGTTTACTAATCAGGCTTCTTTCTTCCATACCATTAGTAGTAAGATAATTTGCTACGTGAATCCTTGTGTTCAATTAACTTGAACTTTCCAGTTCGTTCAAAAGCAATTTAAAGTCACTCTGGCAATGGTATCTAGAATAGCACAAGAATTAAATTCTATTACACTGTTTTTTCTACTTTCAGTGGCACTACTGTACCACAATGTCTCAGAAAAAATAGTCTGTAAGAAAGGGTGAGAGCGTGGTGAGGCACTGGAACAGGTTGCCCAGGGAAGCTGTGGATGCTCCATCCTTGGAGGTGTTCAAGGCCAGGCTGGATGGAGCTTTGAGCAACCTGGTCTGGTGGAAGGTGTCCCTGCCCATGGCAGGGGGGTTGGAACTAGATGATCTTTAAGGTCCCTTCCAATCCAAACCATTCTATGATTCTATGAAATGGAATTGCTTGTGATCTGAAATGGCATCCATTTTTAAATGAGCTACTATGTAGCTTTCAAAATTGGGTGTTGGGAGGTAAAGAGTTTCATTTTAGCTTGTTGTTTCCTTTGTAGAAAAGATACATGTCGTTTATCACATTTTTCATATTTTTTTATATTCTATGATGATTCTCTATGAAGTTCAAGATTCCTGTTTGTCTGTGAGTACATCTATGTTAGAAAGAAGTGTCTTTTCCATCCTTAGAGATAGAATGAATACCTTTCTGTGTCAAAAAGATCAAACTAACCCATGCTGTATCATGAAAAATAAATACCAGATGAGAAGTACATTGTGATTTTGAGCCATCCATGATATATAGATGCTTGAGGCCAAGGATGTTGCCTTTTGTCTCTAAAGGAATAACGTTTGTTGCTTTAGAAATAATATTCCAAAAGAAAATATGTTGGCATAATTCTTCATTGTGAAGTTCTCTGTTAAAAAACAAAGTGAGCACCATGTCCTGGTTCCGGCAGGGATGGGGTTAATTTCCCCAAGGAGCCGGCAGGGGGCAGGCATTCCATACCACGTGACCCATGCCCGGGCTATAAGAGGAGCTAGCCGGGGCGAGGAGTCAGTCGCCACTTGGGGGTGGGCTGCGGCGGCGCGGGTCCGGTCGGTGCACATCGCGGCGGGACTGTAATCGCGTTTTCCTCTTTTTCGTGTGCTGTTCTGTTAAATTGCATTATTTTAACCCACGAGTTTTGCCCTGACGATTCTTTTTTCCACGGCTGTGGGAGTTGTGTGAGCGACTGTGTGGTTCTTTGTTGCTGGCTGAGGCCAAACCACGACACACCAGAAGGCATGTGAGCTCCAGAATGAATGAAGATTGGCTTCTGATGGATTGATCTTGTGTTCACTTAATTTTTCAGTGTGTGGGAATGTCAGGTTGTCTTTTATTAGATATCAGAGAATCCACAAAGCAGTGTGCCATCAGCAAGCCACGATGAAAACGGGTTTCTTTTGAAATTTGCATCTCATCGCATGTATGAAAAGACAACACCAGAGAGAGATGCTGGTATGAAAGTGGTTTCTGCAGAGCATCTGTTTTTATGACTTTCCTTCAGACAAGCGAGGAAAACTGAGCGAAGGGCAGCATGTAGGTGGGAGTGCTGGAGTAGCACTACTCTAAGGACCATGGCAGGTGACTTTCATTCCCTCATTTAGAAAAGAACAGAAATCACTGTTTTACAATGCAAAGAAATATTTTTTCTGTAAAGAAAAAAAAGTTTAAAAAAAAAAAATAATAAATGCGCTTGTTCTTCCGAGTACTCCTTAAATGAGGAACTTGCAGGGAAAGGCCAAAGATGTTGGACTTAAACAACCAAGGGTATGACTGGGGAGAAATATCCAGTGTTCCTTTTAAAAGAGCTTACATCTAGTATAGCAAGAGATGAAATGGAAGTGTGTTTATTTCAACAGAATATTTCATCATTCAGTTTTCTAAGATACATTTAAGAAAAAAAACCCCAAAAGACTGTGCTCTATAATCTAGTTCTGTTGCAAGAAAGAAGAAAGATTTCTTTATATTAGGGTAAGATCTCAGGTGCTATGAATGTAAAGGTATCTTTTAGCTACCTGATGCTAAGCAAAGCTTTCCTCCAACTGACCTTTGCTCTTGTGTTTCCCTATGTTTTATTTTTTTGGATTAGACTCACACAGGGTTAAGAGAAATACATTTTTCTGAACAATTTTTATTGCATTCACTGAGAAAAAGAAATAGCTGATTCTGTTGGAGCTGGCCTTTGATATGGAGCTAGTATTTTTATTGTCAATTATCATCCCACACATCATTTTAATAGTTAACAAAGGGGTTTTTTTATATCTGTATACAGCTAAGTATCTTATCGAGACAGAAAAGAGGAGATCTCTGACTACTTGCAGGATCACATGGACCATACTCCTGGGATAACAGCATCACATCTTATCTCAGGGAACGTGTGTCGTGAAGTGTATCTGTCTTGAAAACCGGAGCTGCCACAGGGTCTTTGTAATCAGAAGCAGTCTTAACAGAGAATTGTGGAAAATAAATTGTTTAGCTTGTCTCACTGTGAGATGGTACTTCTTCAAGGAAAATTGCTTTGTTACCTCGTTTTATACTTCCTTTTTGTTATCATATGTAGATGTCAAACTCCAGAATTAACTGTAGCTTCCAGGTAAGAAAGTTGGGACTGAAAGAGGAGAGGTAAGGCAGACTGAAGGATTATAATATGAAAACAGCTTCTTTAATCACTTCTTAGTTATAAAGAATTGTTGAGCAAGTTGTAACAATTTAGTGTTGTTTATGGGCTTGGATGAATATATAAAATACCTTCTCCATTTCTATTATGAGGTACTAGTGGTGATTATTTTTAAGAGTGGGGGTGGGGTTTTGTGCATACTTCTCTGTGGAAACTGCAAAGTTAATGGATGTTCGTAGGAACTGTAATTACAGTCTCTTCTGAATTTGGGATGTGTCTTTTCAAGTTTAATGTTTTGACTAATACACAGTGCAGCTGTTTGACTTTAGTTAAACAAATGGCAGCACAAAGCAGATGGATTCTACCTCCGCAGCTTGGAGCTACTTCATGAAAATCCCATTCCCTCAGTGATCTCTTTTTTATGTAGTAATCGCAAATTGACTAAGTCTGAATTGGTGTTCATAGAATCATAGAATGGTTTGGATTGGAAGGGACCTTAAAGATCATCTAGTTCCAACCCCCCTGCCATGGGCAGGGACACCTTCCACTGGACCAGGTTGCTCAAAGCCCCGTCCAGCCTGGCCTTGAACACCTCCAGGGTTGGAGCTTCCACAGCTTCCCTGGGCAACCTGTTCCAGTGCCTCACCACCCTCATAGTGAAAAATTTTTTCCCGATAGCCAATCTAAATCTACCCTCTTCCAGTTTGAAGCCATTACCCCTTGTCCTATCACTACATGCCTTTGTAAAAAGTCCTTCTCCAGCTTTCTTGTAGGCCCCCTTCAGATACTGCAAAGCTGATATAAGGTCTCCCCAGTCTTCTCTTCTCCAGGCTGAATGACCCAACTCTCTCAGCCTGTCTTCATAGGAGAGGCGCTCCAGCCCTCTGATCATCTTTGTGGCCTTCCTTTGGACCCGCTCCAACAGGTCCACGTTCTTATGTTGGGGGCCCCAGAGCTGGATGCAGTACTCCAGGTGGGGTCTCACCAGAGCGGAGTAGAGGGGCAGAATTACCTCCCTGGACCTGCTGGCCACACCTTGTTTGATGCAGTGTTTTGTAGTCTACCAGGCAATTGCTTTGATAGTATGTGTTGGGGAAAAATGTATCTTATCTTTAGAAAAAAAATATCTTTAATATCAGAAATAATTGGAATAGAATTTTATCAACACTGCTTCAAAAGTTTACAAAATTCAAAATGTTACAAAAAATAAATAACATTGCTTGTTAGCATTTGAGATTAAAAGCTGAAACGTGCCTTTAAATGTATTCTGTGGGAATGAGAACATTATAACAAAATGTTATTTTCAAAAAACCATGGGGGAATGGAATCTAAGACTCAAAATTGAAACCAATTAGTCATTTTACATTCCTACTTATATCGGTTACCTTTTCTGGATATATTTTAATGTTGATTTGGTTAGAATGTAACTTAAAAAATATTTTAGAAGAAATACTGTAGAAAAACTTGTATGATATTTTCCATAGAAACAAAAAAAAAATGTTTCTTACAAGCTCTTAATGAAAAAAGATCTTACTCTAACTTCCAACACATTAGAACTAATTCTCCACTCAACTGCTGACAGCAAAGCAGAGGAACACTTGTGAGTTGCCTTCACGTGGCACACAGAGTATCATATTTTGATCCACCCATTGTGTGAAGTTTAAAAAAGGTAAACTTTAGCAATTGTCTAGTACGGGAAGGCAAATCATAAACTAGAAAGCTGCCTCTCTGTGTAGGAATTCTCAGCTGGCTGCCCAGGTGGGAGTAGAACTTAATCACAGGGCATTACCTTGCCCACCTGCTTTTTTGAAGAACAGTAATGAAGCTCAGTGTAGATAAGCAGCATATTGACTATCTAGAGATTTCTTAACTCAGAAGAGTTTCACCAGTTTCCTCCAATATGTAAGTAAAGTCTATGTTATGGTTACCTCTGCTCAAGAAGGTAAGAATTAATTTTGTTTTCCTTTTTAATTGCATACGCTTGCAAGTGTTAAAGCAGCTCAAAAAAACCTTACAGACACCACCAGTTTTCACTAAACACTACTTTTTTCTTCTGTTCTTCCTTACGATCCACATTTAGGAGTGGTCTAGGTAGGCCTTTTGATACATTTCAGTGAGTTTTCTTCCACTGCACCAGTGGAGAGCATATACTCCACTATATGCTTTCTTGCAGTTTCGAAGTATGGGACTGTGACTAAAGATAGCCAGCAGGCAGTTACTGCCCAGTGTAAGAAATTATTTAGGACTGTGTATAACCATTTTCACCTAGTCTTTAATATTTCTTCTCTGATTTTTCAGGTTAGCTTATGTGGGGCAGAAAAGTTAAGTTGCTATAGATTATTTGACTATTATTACAGTTTTTGCAACCTTTTTGTGTTTTCCTTTGCTCCTTTTGTGGGGCTGAACAAAACAAATGCTGTGAGCAGACATGCTTATATATCATGAGTAGATGAAGGCCCAGCAGTAGCAGCATCAGCATTCTTGTGCTGTGGAGGTTAGGGAAAAAATGCCTGGGAGTGTTGTGTGACCACACTGACAGAGAAAAGGAGAGACTGATTTATGTCATTTGCAAAGCTGGATCCCTAGTCCCTATAGTTAACTACAGCGATATTGTGGGAGCGTGGCAAAGGTCAGCTACCTCTGGGCTGATTGCCTCCTTGTAAATAAGTGCTGTTTCAGTTGCTGTAAGGGGACCTTTTGGGTAAAACAAGCGATCGTGTTATTTTTGCCCTGCTGTTTCATGTCCTTATGTGAAAACCTCTGTGTCTTTCTTTCATTTTGCTCTCATTAAAACAACTGATAAATCTGGCTAAATGAAAGCCAAAGTGCCTTCGTTTCGCACTAGAGCTGGAGCTAGTGACAGAGGTGTTTGGAATAACTAATGCAGACCAGTTCTGCTAATGCAAGTAGACAAATAATAGCAAGCACCCCTCTTTGCAAATGTCTTACGTGTTGCAACTGTAGATACAACTTAAAATAATTCAATTTTTCTTTTGAGTCCAAGTAGCTTGCTGGTATCATTAGCTGGAATTAACATTAGAAAGTGTATTTTAATCAATGATGCCTTTAAAATCACAGTACTAAATGATTGTCTGCTCTATCAGGCCTTTGCATGCTGCTTCTGCTTTTTAACTCGGAACTTTCTATTAAAATTAAATTGCTTTTGTTGTAAGCTTGGAATTGTTTTAGATGGACTTTCTGTATCAAACGGTGGGCCAGGATTTTAAATTCCATCAAAGTCCTCCTTTCTTCATTCACATCAATCCTGAAATTGTGGTTGACACGAGAATGCAATTGCACATAGGAGATTGGCTGAGTTCATGTCTTGAAAGCCTGGTTTAGAAGTTTGTTGACTATTTTAAAGCACTAAGGGTTACATTATGCATTTAGTATTTGCTTTAGGATTTGGGATTACTACCTTTGATACAAGAGGGAATGGGCAGTACGTTTTAAGAGTTTTGGTTTTTACTGAACCAGAATTTTCAGTTGTTTTAATAAGAGTTAAAACAATATATAAATAAAGTGGCTGGGAGAATATTCATCATCAAAATGAAGACTTTCCTGTTCTCTCTAACAGAGAGTGCTAAACCTTTGGCATAAGCAAGGTCCTAGTTTTGTGTTCAGACTTCATCTTCTCCCCTTGGCAGTAGCTCTTGAGTCTATCTGCCTGTGTCTCTTAAGGTGGTGGGCAGGAAAGGGAAACAGTGCTCATGGCTGCTTGAGGGAGATGAGAGGGAGGGAATGGGGTGAAGTGACTGCTTTCAGAAAAAAACACGCTTTCTCTTTTTCTCCCTCTTGTAGGAGCAGCAGAGAGCTAGACTTAGCAAAACAAAACCCAAACCCCTGTGTTCCCGAGATAGTCCCTGTGCATTTTTGAGCCTTGTCTGTCTTGGAGCCAAGGAATATGAAATATTTTGGCAGAGTCAATGCTGTATCTTTGGCAAATATATTTGTAAAAACTAAGGTTACTGTTCTGATGGCTTCTTCCAGTGCTTTTTGGCAGAGAGTTAGGTTACTGAATGGATTTTGCAGATGACAACATGAATATTGTAAATACTCATTGGCTTCCCAGGTTCACATATTGGCATACAATTTGAATTTCAAGTGTGTGCAGTATTAAACTAATTTATCAGGTATATGAGAAGTCTTTCGCTCTCCATCAGGAGCCCTTGGTTGTTAGGGATAACTGCATTGAAAAAACAGGTAGGCCTCCCAGAGTAAAGAGTTAGAAGAGGACAGTATTCCAAAGAGCACACAGCCTTAAACAGACCTGGCAGACAAAGGATGAAAGGGAAATAAAGAGGAAATTACCTTTTCAGTGTTGGGTAGTAAGTCTGTCACAAAGTCAAATGGGAGCCAAGGCTTCTGACTCTCTCTCCCATCACCTGCTGGCTAGACCCTGCTGCCGAGTCATCAGAAACCAGAACAGGCCAGAGCAGAGTAGGGTCCATTCCTCACTAACACTGTGACGGTCTTCTCAAAATCATTCACTGCAGAACAATCTGTTGACAACGAGTTGGGGCTGTGCACATGCTGAAGTGAACAGGGTATGCTGCTATTCTGAGTGATGAGTCCCTCCCCTCTCCACCACAGATTAAGGAAAAATGGCTTTGCTTGTACATACGGAGACAAGTAACTCCACAAGGGATAAATGGAAATAGTAATTTGCACAGCGTGCGATCAGGTGGAGGAATTAACTACTGCAGTAAGTCAGAAAGCCACGGACAGTAGCTGGATCTTTAAAAGGTCTGAATATTTTCCTAGTGATGATTATACACTTTAAAGTGAAAATAGTCCTCCTGCAATTAGCTAAATTGTTACTTCTGTGAGACACCTTCTCTCCACCCCATCCTCCCCAATATTTGAATGCTTTTTCTGACACCTTGATACTTCTGACCATCTTCTGTATGTTACCTGGATAAGCTAGGGAAAAAACAAAAAGAGAAAAGGTTCTGCAGTGGATCACGTTTGCATGGCTAACCTTGTGCTTTTTAATCTGTTGTGTATGCACTTCAGAGGATATGCTTCTCCTTTGACAGTGACTCTGTGGTCTCTGTGTTTGTGTGATGTCTGAGTCAAACTGCTGCTCAACTTTCAGTTCCAAGCCATTTTCTTTGTAAGTAAAACCACTTTTTTTTGCTGATGTTCAGGCACCATTGTTGCTTAAAGATTCCGCAGACCCCATTTTGCCACTGACTTGCATGTCTGGGAGCCCATTTGTTTGCTAGCATTTTTGTTGTTGTTTATAATTAAAACAGAATTTAGCTGTGCAGCTGCAGCTTGATTGCAGCTCTTTTAATGAATCTCAAATGAAAACATAATCCTGCTTCATCTCCTGCAGTTGTGTTGACTCAGTGAGAATGGGAGGAATCAAAAGAAATAATAATGCCTTTTCCCCCCTCCTGCAGAAAATTTTAAACCATTATTTGGAAGGGCAGAGTAGATGGTGGTTCTGAATGATGAAAAGAAGAACACTTCTGAGAACAGAGCTATGTTGTGAAGTTGTATAGCTCAGCCAGTTTTTATTGATAATGCTACTTTTGTAGTAATACCCTTTTGCTTTTTAAGGTATTTCCACTGGCAGCATCAAATAACTCACTTGAGGCTTTTCTGGAAGCAAACAGTTGCATCTGAAAGAATTTACTTCTAATTTCAGAGCAAACGCAAAATAATAAAAGCTTTGTTTAGTGAGAAGCATTCTACAGTGCAGGTGTCAGGCACTTAAATTTGGGCAGTTTCTTCACGATGATGGGAGATGTCGCCCAGATTGACTGCAGCCACTACCAAATCAGGAGGACAATGGCATGACTCACTGCACATGAAAATGTTTTTGAATTTCTGATAGTATTGGAGTGGTCTGGAAACACAGCAGTGAAAGTGAGCAGCATGTTGTAAGCCCTCTGAGTTCTCTAATGGCATCTCCCCATCTGATGCTTTACTTTCACTGTAAAGCTTTCCTTTCTGTCAGACAGTAAAACTTGTGATGCTCAGCTGACAGGCACGATTTCATAAGTAGCCCCTTGAATGTGTGTCACCCTGAGACAGGATGTTTGGTTTAGTTTCAAAATTGTCTGTGTCCTGATAAATGTCTCATCTATTGTCTCATCTATGTCTCATCTCCATTACTATTGGAGTAGAATAGTTCCAGTTGGAAGAGACGTACAATGATCATCTAGTCCAGCTACCTGACCGCTGCTGAAAATGTGCATCAGAAGTTTAGGAAAGTGAAGCTGAGGTTCATTATTTGCACAAAATTAAAGATCCCTTTAGTGCTGTGTTCAATCACTTTTAAAAGTACCTCTGGTTTTGAGTCTCCATCATGGGCTGTGTCCCCATATATGGTCTATCTCAAAATGTAAATTAGGTGCTAATAGATCTGTTCTGCAGGATCTTGCTCTGAAGACTGGTAAGGCTTTGGAGAATAAATCCCTTTTATTTCCAGTATTTGGAACTGGCCGGTAAAGTGTGCATTCATAATAATGGCTGTTCTCCACTTAATTTGAACTATTCCAGCTCATTTCTGTCAATGTTAAATTAAACTTTAAGAATTAAGAAGGAAAGAAATTAAATTATGATGAGATAGGTCTGCCAAGCTTTATACTGGGGCACATAGAACTTAAGCAAGGCAAACTTGGCTTACCTATCAAAAGAAGAGATTATAAAATGATTTATTTAGAATGAAGTTGAAAAATGCTTTTTTTTGTTATTTAATTTAATGGATTGTTCTGCACATTATCAAAATAATTACTTCCTACGCTAACACTACTACTTTTCTTCAAACTATTTTGCACCTCACGTGTTTTGTCCATTGAAATGATTTTGTGTTTTGGTTTTGTTACTTCATAGAATCATATAGAATCATAGAATGGTTAGAGTTGGAAGGGACTTTAAAGATCATCTAGTGCCAACCACCCTGCCATGGGTAGGGACACCTTCCACTAGACCAGGTTGCTCAGGCTCGATGGGGCTTTGGCCTTGAACTTGTAAGCACTTAGAGTGAGTATTTCTAGACTGTTCTTATAAAATAGAAACTAACCTAATGCACGCACAAGAACAACTGGTAAGTGGAAAATCATTTTATTACCCAATCCGCAAAGTGCACTGCAGGAGTGTATCACTGAATTGAGTTTTGCATACGTAGGAGTTAATAGATGGGTTGTGTGTGTGTGTGAATGATAATAAATGCTGTGACTGTTGTAATCCCCTGTTAATAAAGGGATTGACTTGTAGTAGAAAATGACTTACATAATTCTGCATGCTTCCCCTTCCAAGGGTTTTGAAGCCTTATGCGTTTTCTAGCCCTTGGTATCCTTACTTTATTGCAGTACCTACTGAACTTGTTTTTATAAAATGTTAATCATGGTCCTCAAACATGAATAATGAGGTACTTTGTTCCATACTGATGGGCATGTACGTGACATGGGTCAGGGAAACACAAGGTTGAGCCTCAGCTAAACCTCTAGCCAAATACATCCAAATGGTAACTTTGCATTTTGAGATCTGACAACATCATGGAAAATTTTTGTGAGTATATTGGTTTTGCGACTACTCTCTTGGGTCCACCTATAAATACTGTAACAGGAATGGTAGTGTAATGGGAATGGTAGTGTCAAAGTGGTGTCACCAGCACAGAGCATGGTAGTCTCTCCACCAGCCTGTGCTGGTGTCCTTGGTGTAGGCATGCTGGAAGAACCTCGAGCAGCGGCTCAGTGTTTTGCTTCACCGTGTTTTACCTGAACAGTAAATCCAGTATTCTAGTTTTCATTCATCTCTAGGTTTGCATATGTACACACAGACTCTAAGCTTCTTTCATTTTTTTGGCAACATCCAAGTTTTGCCCGTGTGTGTGTAATCCTTATCTGATGATTGATATCTGAGCCTGTCTAGAGTCTAGAAAGGGAAATTCAAGTTTATATTTCTGTTTGTAGAGAAGCTGCTGTACCTCTGATTCCTGGCAGAGGGCTTTCGGCATGCCAGTCCACGGGGGAATGGTGATATTGTGCAGACAGGAGTGGATCTGGCTGCAGTAGAAAACTTGAGTTGGAGGGAAGGGCACAAAGAAAGAAGATAAATGAATTAGATAATCTGTGAAGGTATTGGTTCCTCATACAGTGTAACAAGCCACATTCCCTGTGAGCTGACGGGGCTGCTTGAGGGGGCAGCAGGACTGCTTGCACTACAGATCTCTGCTGATCTTCCATGTAAGAGGCAAGTGGGGTTTCTGCACCCTTGTGGGTACTCCCCGACCCCTTTCTGCAGGAGAGGTCCCAAACAGGCCCTTCATTTGCTGCTGACTGCTTTCCTGGTGACCATGTGTCTTACTGTTGGGTCCAGTGGAATGCCTTAACAGTATGAAAAGCGGGAAGTGTCAGCTAAAGGCTTTCCTGGTTTGCCCTACCTGGACTTGTGATCTGAAGTGAACCAGCTGAAATACAAGAGGAAAGTAATCCATCTGACTAGATGTGCCCCCTTCCCTGTTAGGTAGAAAATGATTTTTTTCAGAAAATCTTGTGTTGAATACATATCCAGTTTATGCAATTTAGTTAGCTTCTGCTTAAAAATTAAGCTATCTTGGCTGAATGCTTTATTAAAATAATATAATGGAAAAGTAACAGAGATCAAATAGCGGACATGCTGCTGGTCTTGCTACCTTTAACCAACCGTCTCTTTACCTGTAGCGTTTCCTGTCAACATTATCAGAGTAGTGTGAATCCTGCTGTGAACCTCTTTCTAATTGCGAAACGACTATTTCAAGGCAAGGGGAAAAGTGAGCTTTTGTCCTTCAGAGATAAGCCTGTGAACCCTGGATTTAGATGAGCGGGGACAATGTGACTGCGGAGACACACAGGCTGCTTTAAAATGAATGGATTTATTACACACTTCTGTTAGTGTGGAGGCATTTGCCTTTATCTAATAATAAATATATTTTTTTTTAGTGTGACACTGTATATCTTCTGTGCACTGTTTAGGACTTCTCAGTCATATAGAAGTACTTAAGATTAAGACCTTAATATTTAATAAGCTCTCTATTGTTAGAGAGTGAGAAAGCCTGCCAATGGGAGATTGGGTTGGCAGCTCAGTGGATTAACAGAAACACAGAGCTGAATTTAAAAACCCTGAATGATAATATTTGTGGTTGTGCAGTTTCCCTGGGGAATCATCGTATTCTCTGCTTCAAAAATTGCACCGAAGATGTAACTGAAACTACAGCGCAACCTTGCCTACTGGCAAATCTGCTTTCATTCCTGGGGCTTAAATTCTTTCTGTGTACATCTGTACACCCACAGTGTCATTCCTTGTGGGTTTTCACTTCTTGTTATATTGTTACCACAGGAGCAATTTTACCCAGACATAAAAAACAAGAGTTGCAGACCTGAGCAACTTTCCTACCTTAACAAAGATCTTGCTTTGGCTTTCAAATAAGCAAATGTTGCTATTTGGAAATACTGAAATGAGAATTATGTTGAGGCTTGTGATATGTGCTCTCAATAAGGCAGCCAGAGGAAATTTGAAAAAGACTGTCTCGGCTGGCTGACTGACTCTTCTTTTTTTTTTTTTCTTACCTCCTGTCTGTGAAATTCTGTGGTGCTTCTGGTTCGTGTAACCCATTTCAATAGTACTTCATTCTCTGATAAAGATCTGAGTAGTCCCAGTGCAATGATAGTGTAGATACAATGTGATGCATTCTGGGATGTCTTCAGACAAATTGAAAGGCTTGAGAATATTTTCATTGTAGGAGATTGCTTTTTCTTATTTATATAAGAATTTACTAGTCTGAAAGGTGTCTGGACTTAGAGTTGCTTTACTTGTGTACACATTTGGGGATTATCTCAATTTCAATTTAATTTGCCACTTCATGCTATAAAGCTTTCAGGGAATCTTTAATTTTGGTGAGAGCTCACTAAATTAAAATGAATATGAAATAGGCTTGCATCGTCAGCACTGAGAATGGCAGTGTTGTCCTGAATTTCTGTTTATACTTTGCCAGAGCTGCTTGTAAGGCACCAGGGTACCCAGTTGTTCAGTACTAGATCGGATTGTGCAGCTGAACACCCTTACATTCTGTGTAATTGCACTGATGTTAAGAAAGCTTTTTAACTTGCAGGACACTGTGCTCCATGTGACCAATGACACATCAGCTGTGACACACCGAGTTCTTTCAAATGTCATGGATCTCAGCAGTTTTCAGTAACGTTTAAATTACATATAAATTCACCCCCACTGCTCCCTGGATTGATCTCCTGTGAGGCTGGAAGTACTGAAGGTTGGAGGATATAAGAGAAATCAGTGTCTCAATGCCTCGTAACTGTTTTCATCATCTGAGTATTCCAGTATCCTTCAGTAGCTCTGTGAACCTGCAGCACCTAGGAGGGGAGCAGATGGGATTGCAGTCTGAAGAGGACAGGAAAGCAGTTGGAACAGGATGAAAGCAGGATCGAGGAAAAAAAAGTTCAGTGCAATTTTGTTTACCTCTTTTATATGCATACCATCGACCTTCTATACGCTAGAGGGGGTTGGTGACTTCGCACTTCTTCTGGTGACAGTATCAGCTGCAGTGCCTCTACTAGGAAATTCCATGTATGACTGCTGGGGGTGGTAAGATAGAGTGTATCCAAGGGGTGAACTGTATGCCCCTGGCTGCAGTACCAGTAGGGCATCACAGCTGTTGTCATACAGGTTTAAATCACAGCACGCTATAGAGGAGGACTGCTTTAGTCCTATAACTGAGAGAGGTGCCGTCCACACAAGACTCAAAAACCCCAAATCTGCTAAATCATGGGGACTAGGAGGAGCAGTTTAAAGACAGGCTTTATACATACTGCAGCCCTGATTCAGTTCTGGGAGTGTCTTTCTAAAAGCACACTGTGTCAGTTGTGAATGAGCTGACCGTGTACTTCATGGGATACTGCTCTATTTTTGTACCTTACAGCAGGGAAAAACAGTGTGCTCAGGTGCCAAGTGTTGTCTGCTCAGGTCTCTTGTCTGTTTCCAATCTTCTCCCATATTTTTCATGTTTTTTCATACCTGTCATTTTTGGTTTCCCTTGTCTTCCTCACCTTTCCTAGTGGAGGAGTCTGGATAAACTGGAGTCCTGTGTCATCCATAGCAAAAATTGCTTGCATTGGAATATTCTAGTTCTGAGAAGAACATATGTACGTAATTTTTTGAGCATACATTAACTCTTGATTCCATCAGGAACAAGAGTGTGATTTACAGCAAACTTTTAATTGTGCCAGTTCTTCATGTGATAATTCTTCTTTTAAAACTGTGAGCACTTATTTCAAAGGACCTTTTGATAATGAAGATTGTATTGTGTCAAGGTAACCAGCTGTGGTGCACAGTTAGGAATAAGAAGGTGTTTAATAGGGAAGAACTCTAATGCACAGACTTCACAGGAAGGAGATTTAAAACTTCAATTTTTATTAGCACCAAATATCAAGCAAGTTCCATGACAACAAGCTGTACTTCCAAGCTGGTGAGTTATTTTGTTGAGGGAAAGTGAGTTGGTAATTACATGACACATCAATGCAGTCTATGAACTCTCTTGTGTTTGCATTTGCAAATCCATAATTCTTTCAGTTGTGCACAGGTCCCAGTTCACAATTTCTGTTCTTCCCCCAAAAGTAGTATTTTCAACCATGAGGTTTCGAGGCATCTCTGTTATTGAGAGACCCAAGTAGCATGACTTAGCTGCTCACCTAGAAGCACTTCTGGCTTCTAGGGTGAAATATTCCAGTTTCTCTTTCTAACATACTTGTGTGTCCATTTCCTGCAGCTGAGCTTATAGCGTGAAGAATAGCTTCACTTGTAGCTATATGCAGCCTCACTATTTGACTAATGCCAGCGTGACTTTCAAATGAAATTAATACAGGTGCAAAGACAGTGGCTGTTGGTGGGGAGGGAGGAAGGCTGTGTAGTGTTCTGAGGATTATAAAGAAGCTTTTAGTGAGTTTGACTGTCATAAGCAATCTGGTGTAGGCTCTTAGAGTGAGAGGAGGGGTTCCAAGAAAGCACTAGAAGCAGCACCATGCTAAAGTGCTCTTTTCCTGGAGTACTTGCAAATGCTTCATCTTAATTGAGTCTGTAAACAGCTTTATCTCCCTTGGGGGGAGGCTTCTGTTCCTTCAGAAATGACAGCTTGAAAATGAGAGAACTGAGAATTGCGTGGTTGTTTTTTTTTTTTTTTGGGGGGGGGGGTTGGTAGAAGTTATCTATCTTGGACAGTTAGTCTGACACAGTACAAAATGTGGGGATGCATATGCTGCTCCAGTCACATCAATAGTGCGTGGATGCACATGAGCATTTCAAAAGAACAGCATTTCTAAGCTGAGGCATTTTTTTAGCTCAATATTCTGTGTGCTTGCTATCCAAGCTGATATAATACCAGAATCAGTTAATTGCATCTGTGGATGATACAATAACACTGAGTGAGTTTCCAAGGTAAATTGGGTTAAAAGAAAAAAATAAAAAAATCCCCGCAGCATTAGTCTCTCTGAAGAATGCTAAACAACTAGTGACAGTTCTGCTTGGTAACAGTGCTCATCTAGCAATTTGCAGGTTTGCACTGAGGAACTGAGGACACTGAAAATAATTCAGATTTAATTACTAGTTAGGTCCACGGCTAGGCTGACATGAATTACTTGGTTATGGTACTCAATTTTCTTTGCTATGTAGGGACTATGGTCTCCTAACTCAATATCAAACCTGAACTTCGTAAAGCCATGTAAGATGGCTATCCTTGAGCACTTAAAGTCACACAATACAAATAATTGAATCCTCTCTGCACTTGACATACTGGGACCTTGATTAACCAGGTATCCTTGTGTGCAGAACAGCAAATTTAAATGGTACAGTAGAGCTGTGAAGGGCTGGAACAGCAATGGGCCTAAGCTTTACAGCCAAGGAAAGGTATTTGTGGAGGAGGGACGTGATGAGGTGCATCTGAATAGACTTTCACAAACCAGTTCCTGAAATCCCTTTATGTCTGTAGTAACTTTTAGTATCTTCAGGATGAATGCTTTACACCTGAAACTCTTGTCGCTGTTCATATGGAAAAATAAGCACATAGGCAATACACATTAACAGTTGGGTTTTGTGCTGTACTTTGTTTTATATAGATTTAATTATATACAGTTATATATTTTACCTTGTTGGCTGTGATTTGAACCTTAATGTGTAATAGCAATGCCATAGGAATTTAAGGGGAGGTGTATAGTGGATAAGGATCCCATCGTTTCAAGTTATTCTTGTAACCACAAGTACAAGGAAGTCTCTGTTAAGCAATTCTGTTGTAACAAAATGTTCTGCCTAAACGATTTCTGCATAAAAGATACCAGGGAGTTGGTGGAGAAACCAGTTTAACTGATCAGCCATTGCTTCATTAAGAAACAATGCATTGCAAGATGGTTTATAGGCCCTCTATGTAGCACTGGTGTAGATTTGGAGGTGAATGCTTTCCGGCTGTTGGAGGGAAAAATGTAAATTAAGCTGTTCTTACAGGTCAACAAACCTCATGATTTCTAGTGAACAGAATAACATACAGTCTTTCTATAGGGAAACAGTTTTATTGGCGGGGGGCGGGAGCAGAGCAAGGCCTAGGCTGAAATGACCTACATAGGCAACTGATGGGATTTCAGAAAAACAGCCTTTCAAATTGCACTTGCTAGGTGAGTTAATAATTTGTTTGGGGTTTTTTAACATGGTTTAATAGGCTACCCTTAAGTCTCTTAAAAAAATTATCGCCATGCAGACAGAAAGTACTTTGTATTACACAGCTAGTATAATCAGCTAAGGCTGATGTTCCCAGGTTGTGTTAAGTACATTTGAGAAAAATAGCAGGATGTCAGCTGAAATGCTAGGCTAGTTGATGATTAAAATAGAAACACCTCTGTCTATACCAACATGTAGTTCAAAAAGCAAAGACAACTGAACTAGGATAGCTGCTGGGGGATGGTACACTGGGCTTGGGTTTTTTTAAACAATGGGATCTTGAAAATCAATAGCATACTCTATTACCCAGGTTTAAGCTTTAGTGGAAAGACAAATCAGGCTGTAAAGTTAATACAGCTGCTCTGTGCCCATATATTTCTGCAAGAATCATTAAGTTAGCATTCCTGAAGTATTGAACCAATGGTGAATAAATGAAATTGAAAGGCAACATGTTAAAATCCATATAAGAGGTGTTCTTTTAAATGTACGCAGCATGATGAAATTGTGAAATTCACTGCTACAATGTAAGACCCAAGTGGGAAGTTTCACGAAGTCAGAAAGGGATTAAAGGTAGATGTGGTTAATGAGACCATCTAGTGGTACAGTTAATGAGCTGAAGAAAATTCAAGTAATATAAACGTGCCTTCTGAATTGAGGGAGTTGTAAGAAACTTCCACCAAAGGTTTGGGTTATCTTTTATGAGGTTTCCAGCAACAATGTCTAAAACCTCCAGGTCTCCACTTTCAGACCATGTCTAACCCATACACTTTTAATAATATATCTGTGGTGTTGTTCAGAATGGACTCAGTTTAGAGGCAATTTCACTTGTGAAGCTATTTGACCTGAAGGGTACAATAAATTGTATTGAAAAAGACAGTGTTATGACATGACTGCAGACAAGATACCTGGCTAATCAGACCTTTTTCTGATCTGACATAGTAGGAGTTCCTAGTTCCGTTTTAACATGGTCTGGTGTTAATTTTCTGTCTTTCTACATAATTTCTGAATCTAAGCAACTACCTCAGAAAAAGAGGTCACTTTGTTTCAAAATTATCAGTAACAGAAAAGTTCTAAACAGAAAATAATTGGGTTTGGGTCGAAGTATTTTGTTATGCTGTAAACCTGATCCCCCAGCATTTTCTGGATTGTTATCAATTATCATATAATTTCAGGTTGCCCTTAAGAGGAAACAGAAAGGGGTGTAAATTTACCTGGGAATGGATAAGCCACTGAAATAACAATTTAAAAAAAAAAAATCTGTAAGGAAGGATAGGTCAAATCAAAGACACATAATGAGAAATGACAAAAAAAAAGTATGCTGTGTAATTATTTTTTTTTTTATTGCATACACTGTGTGTCTGCATTTGCACACACACCTCTTTGGGTATGTATATACTCACTGTATAGCTTGTGGTGTAGTTGATTATAAAGAATACAAAAGACGTTCTGTTGTAAACTTTAAAGAATATTTAATAACTTTTAAAAAATAAAATGTATATTTTAAATTTTGTTCTTTATATGAATGCACAAAAATGTATCACTGTAGTTGCAGCGACAAAATCCAAAGAACTGAGGAGACCTGCCCACTGTGGTAAGATACCGGTGACAATCTAGGAGAATTCACAATGGAATCCAAACAAAATTTCCCATGGCAAGTCCTGACTTGTTTTCTTACTGTGAATTGTCTAACTTGGTATCTATGAAGATCATTCACACTTAGCAAGAATCCTTGCAGACAAAGTTAATAGAATCTGTTTTTAAAATAAATGCCACAATCAACTGCTGGTTTTTGTTGCTTACCTTTGGTGCCACATTTATAGCACCAGAAAGGACCTAAGGGGTAAGTGATTGGCTTCAACTTTCTCCCTGCTACCAACCTCCTGGTCCATCTGTGAATGGGGGAAGAGGCAGCCAGGAGCCACATGCACTGAAAGATGGAGCCAGTTCTTAAGAAATGAGGGGGTTGGGTGGATTCCCATAGCAGCCATATTGCTGGCGCAAGATAAAATATTTTTACAGCTTCTGTGCAGTTCCTTCCTCTCCATAAATCATACAATGCTGCATTCAAATGATGGTTATTAAATGGAAGAATAGACCTTTACAAGTTTATATTATTTGAGGGGGAGGAACAAAGAAGTATTCATAGAACAGAAACTGGAGTGAATTTCTGTGATTGTGCACTATAAGATGTGGAGTTGAATAAATGTTGTACAAGCAATAAGATTTGGCTGCTACTGACAGTTAGTGTACAGGAAAATAAACCATATTCTATTAAATATATATATATGCATATATATAAGTTGTGAAGATGAAAAGCCAGAATTACATTGTACTGAATCTAAAAGCTAAATCCTGATGTTGCTGAATTCAGTAGGTACAGGCATGCGCCCTGTGCCTTCATATCTTGTTATTTAGCAAATAGAGCAATGAGTATAAATTCCTTCAATCAATATGAATCCTTCAGTGTCTGTGTTGCCTTTGGTTCTGTCTTTAATTTAAATGTATTGAGTCCTCCTTCATGTTTAAAGATAAGAAGTGAAACTAATAGTAAAGACTTTACTAAAAGAGTCAAAACACTAATGGAAGCAATTGGAATGACTTCTGTGTTGCTCTGCAGCTTTTTAAATGGGTATCATGTACTACAGAGTATTTATCAAACCAGTTCAACACGAAATTTTGTGGATAATAATGGTTTTTAACATATTCTGACCTCATCAGCAGAGAAAATATGCAATGCTTTTAAAAAGAAAATACGTAAGTTTGAGGCTTGTTATATGCAGTATGTTCAGAGGTTTGAAAATGGATTGTGCTCGTAATGCTTTAAGCACCATAACGTTTGGCCTGTATAAAGAAAATTAATAGTATCAAATATAGAAAATAGTCCAGTTCAAATTATAAACAAGTTGCAGTAGCAGTTGGCAGTGTAAGGGTAGTGTTTAAAAAAAAAATAAATTATTAGCAGCAATGTGTGGTCTGGGTGTTGTGTTTTTTGTTTGGTTGGGTTTTTTTCTTTTCAGCTGTTAGCGCCTCATGTTTCTGTTGCAGTGACTGGGATTTACAACATGAGTATTGCTTGTACTCCCTATTCATACGTGGTTTTGAAAACTGAGGCAGCTTATCTTGTAAAGATACCTAAATTGTGGTTCCCTCTAATAATTTTCCACAATGTGTGACTTTTCACAGTCTGTTTCTTATTTTGCTTCTTCTGTAGGTTTAGCTGAAGTCTAGCAGTCTTCTTTGAGAGCTCAGCACATAGTATCGGGAAACTCGCAGGATGAGGGTTTGATCTCTCTTTTCCCTACCCCATCAGGCAAATTGATTAAAGTTGCCCTCTGTGGGAGCTGTTGCACAACGGTTTGCTCTTATCAACTGTGCCATCATCAGCCTGCTGTATCTGTGTTAATTTTTAATGGCAGGGATCGCTACAAATAGACTTGTCTACCTTTTATCTTTCTTAAAAATCAATGTTTTATTAATGTATTCATCATTCGGTTATGCTGCTTTTCAGTGGTGGAAACTGAGCTGTCAGTGGGAGCACCTGTGTGTTACAAACTATAAACCACGGCAAGAACTAATGGTACATCTAACCTGCAATCATGTCTGTGTAGGTAAGAAAGGAACAGAGTAGAAGGAAGTTACACCATCTTTTGAAGAGCAGGACTGTTGACAGCTCAGCCTGGGCTCAGGAAGCAGAGAGCATGGAGACTGGTGATTGTAACACCAAGAGTAAGTCTCTTGCTTGGGGTACAGGGTGCCTCTGTGTGGGCTGCTCACTCAGTTTAACCTCTGTCTTGGGCCAAGATGTTAGCATTAAATGTGTTAACATTTGTCAAGGCTTGTTAGCACGGCAGTAAAATCCTTTAGTAGTGGTGAGATTGCTGTGATAGTGAGTGGTTAGGAAGCCACAAAAAAATGCACACAGGTAATACTTTACTTTCAGCTTAGCCTGCACAGCTAAATGCTCCGTGCTACGGGGGCTCATGCACCCTTTATGGATGCACCTTAATGGGGGTAAGATTTTGGAATATACTTGCTCTTTCACACATCAGAGTGTCCTAAGCACTTCCCTGCAAGTTTGGGCCTGAGGGTGAGAAGACTGCAGGAAATCAGCAAAGAGGGAAAAAAAAAACAACCCAGACCTAAGCAGTGAGAGTAGTATTTGTCCATGGTGCAGGCCCAGAAAAGGGTCACTTACGGGCGTTAAGGAGACTGTTCAATAAGCGGTGGGTCAGCAAGTCCAGCTTTACTGGTGGAAATGGCCTTTAAATCAAAGTAAGCAAAATGTCACTCATAGCTGAGACCTGCTGTTTTAAGCTCTAAAGGTACAGGGTAACTTTTTTTTGCCTGAACTCGATGCGT
>NW_009649309.1:216166-221307 GCF_000708025.1 Charadrius vociferus
AGTTGTCTCTGGTCTATTGTCAGTAGCTGAGAGGTTCTCAAAGGCTGGCTGCAGGGAACAGGCCAACTGCATCGCTCTGTTTGCCTGTCCCCTGTCATGTGTGCGTTATCTGGGCCTGCTTGCTGATGGGAATTGTTTAAACGATAGGAAACATCTGATTCTTAACCTCATCACTAGAAGGTGTGCACAAAAGGGCACTGGGGAAATTGGACAAGGAAAGTTATGGTTTCTGGTTAAGGAAAGTTATGATTTTAATTTCTGCAAATTCCGGAAAGTGTGGGGCCTATTCTAGCCAACAGCCAGGCGGAGGGAGATGGGTCTGAAAAACAGAACTGAGAGGTGACTCCAGTTCTAATAAAGACTGATGTGTCTTGGCTGTTATAAGCATGCAGCTGAAAGAAGAAAAAAGCAAAACAAAACAAAACAAAAAACAAACCAAAAAACCTAAGCGTAAAAACATCTGAAGTCTCAATAACTCTCAGAAAAATGAGCAACGTGCAAAAGATTTTCTCCTCAGCAAGGCAAACTCTATCATACCTGCAGATGACGATATCCCAAAGTAAATTAATGAAATGGTGACATTCAGGGAAGGAAGAGCTGACAGCTTTGTACAGATCTTCAAGTGTGGAAATGAGTGATATTTTTTGGCAGACTAACTTGAAACAGGGATGATAAAAAATAAAACCATAGTAGAATGACAGAGAGAACCCACTCACAAGTTGTTTACTGAAATGAAGATACAGCTGAAAGTAATTACTTGTTTCCCAGAGGTATAAGTGATAGTGCCTCCTACAAGAAATAATACTCAGTTATTTCAGTTGGAATGTAAAACGGGATAGAAAGGTTCCCTCTTTCTGAGGTTAGATGCTGGGTATTTTCACCTTTCAGAACAGTATGTGTATATGAATGTAAAATATATATTACATATACAGTCAACCATCTATACGCCACTGGCAATTAATAAGTGAGACAATGTTCAGAGTTGTTTTCCCTTAACATCCAGATCTCACTGTACAGATTCTGATTAAAAGCCTGACTTCGCAGTGCATAAGATTAAAAATACTCCTTTAAAATAATGTATTTCTGAAGATGATTCTCTCCTGGCTTCAAAATCATCTTGAGACACTTGGAGGCAGGGCTGCTTGATCTTGACATTTTAGCTGTGTGCAAACTGTAGTAAAATTACAATTGCATTCAGTGCTAGCTACTCTGTACCTTCTTTCCACACTGAAGAATACTCATTTTCTATGCCCTCGCTTCCAGACCGTAAAATGCGGGAAGCCAACCTCGCAGGTTTCGCAGAGGTTGCCTCAGTGCAATCTTTTCCTAACATCTGTTTGTAGATCAGTTCCTCCTAAGCAGCCTCCGGAAAAGGAACCATTGCTCTTTGGAGGTTTTCTTCTGTTTTAAAGACAAGGCTGCTTCTTACCTGTGCCAGTTCAAGTACTGACTTTTTCTTTTCTTCCTCCTTCAGTAAAGTGGGGTGATTCACAAAATCTTCAGAAAGATAGCATTATACACAGTTTATAGTACAAAGGGGGGAAAAAAAAAGGTCAGATGAATGAGCATGAAGGAGATTTCTCCTGTGTCCTTTGGAGGAGGAGCAGAAAGGTTGGGAATGATATCTATGCACAGTAGGTGTCTGCCTTGACTACCTGACAATACATAGTCATTGCAAAGGTGAGTCCAAGAATCTGAGGGGAAAAAAAAAACACACAACAAATAATCATTTTTCAGTAAGTAAACCCCCCTCCCTGTTTATTGAAACAAAACAAAAAAAAAAAAAAAGAGAGAAAGGCGTGCTTACACTGGTTTTGTTCACACATAGGAAGACATCACATACTGCTTTTCCTGCCAGCTCATGTCCCCGTTCTGCTTCTAGTTTCTGTCTGCCTTTTGTCCTTATCTGTATTGCTGTTTTACAGAATCAGCAATGAGAGCACGGGAGAGTTGATTTCTCCATGAAAAGCAGCCGCCAGATATTGGGAAGAGGTATATTGAAAAGAAATGTTTGGATGTCTTTGGCTCAAAAGTATTTTACAGTAGCAATCCACAGCTGTGGGGCTGTGTGGTTATCTCTGTAGCTATTGCTTTGAAAGACAATCAGGTTCATCCCTGACCCAAAGGATGCTGTGGTTTACTTTACTGAACTTTACTTTTCCAAGTGTGTGTGTGCACGTGTCCCTGTGGGGGAATCACTGGAGACTGTCCATGCATTAATCATAACCATCAATGCCTCATCAACAATGTATGTGTCTTTCTACTCAGCCTATTCAAGAGAAGCAGCAGGGAGGTGGTGGTTCTTCTCCCAGCCCAACTACTGACCTGCTGTGCCACCTCTGGTAGATTACTTCATCATAAAAAGGGATGGGGAAGAGACTATTTTTTCCTTCCAGTTCAAGTACTGTATGAATATACTAAGGGGTTGTTACTATTCATTTGCAGTACCACTGTAAAAATTGTCACTGGAATAAAGGTTTGCCAGATAGAATTTTTTTGTATGAGTTCTATTATAAGCACTTAATTTAACCACTTCAAATTTACTCTTTACATAAATAGTAGTTCCTGTTAATGAGTATTTTGAAAGGGTATGTGAATAACACACAAACTACTTTATTTATAAAGAAAAATAAGGTTATAAAGCTGTTATCTTCTTAATTTCCCATTCTTCCACAGTGAAATAAGATTGTTAGGCCTTGGTGTGCTGTTTTATAGTAAGCACATGCCTTTTGGAAGTATCACCTGAACACTGCCTTCTACTTACCAAAGGAACACCCTCAGGGACAGCTGCGTAATAGAACCTTGGTGGCTGAATTTGTTTTATAATTTTGAGCATGTATGACTGAAGAAGATTCTTCTGCCACATGTGCTGTGTGTCCCTCAAGTTGTGTCACTGTATGATTCTAACGGTAAGTTTTTAACATGAAAAACAAAAGCTGTCACATTGGGGCCAGAACAACATTGTAAGAGCAACAGTAGAGGGAACCCGATTAATTTTTTTAGGTGACAGTACATCAAAACTTTCGTCATCAATTAGATTCAGTCACACAGTGCAGCTGGGAGATGGACTAAATCTCTTTTGTGTTCAGAGGTGTTTTCTCTGTATCTCACAGCATTTACTAGGAATATTAATTAGCATTTTTAAAGCGTCTGAACAGAAGTGTTTTCTCCCATGCAAAGTAGTAATTTCTTTTGTTCAGGAAGACAGTATTCTCTAAAATACCCTAAATATAATAAAGGTAGGCCTATGAGAAGGACTCTGCCATGGGCTTCTAGGTTTTTAATGTGTCTTTTAAAGACTCCCTAAATGCTGAATAGATGCTCAAAAGCTGCTTTTTAAAATAAGGCAATATATTAATAACAGTCTTACATTGTCTTTCTGCCATATGATCTTGTTGTGCTTATCTTTTTTCCCTAACCATATCTGCTTACTATACTGGAAAACAAAACCCAAAACTCTACTGAATTTGGGCCTACGAGCAGTCAGGCATTTGCGTTCATAAGTTGCAGCCAATACGTGACACGAGAGAAAGATACGTGCCGTTCTGCCTGATCTGACATTAGTGGGAATATGAGTGGAATTCTGATCCCAGGCTTTCTCTTGCTGCTGCTAATGGTATACCATGCAAAATTTTTAAAAAACATGGGTTAATCCGGAGTTACATGGTATTAATTAGATTAGCGATGCCATCCTTTCTGCTTATATGTTGAATGTGAGAGAGGTGGAGCTGGAAACTAAAGTTCTGCCTTCGCTGCATTTAGGAATGGGACTTTGGGCCATAAATGGAGGGCTGACATATAGCTGAAACAGCCTGAGCTCCAGCACAGCTTTCACCTGTGTGTCCTCAGGCTAAGGTTTGTGTCATTGGGGCTAGACTATGGCCACAACCATGGCAAGCTGAATTAAAGACACAAGTACATAAGAGACTAAAGTACTATACTGACAACTGATTCTTCTCTGACCAACGTTATGCTGGAAATAACTGCAGGTCAAAATCTGACAGGCAAGTCTAAGCCAGTCTTACCTACCCTGTTTCCCTGCAATTAATAGAAAAGGAATGTGGGTTTATTGGCAAGGTTGAGTAATGGTAACAACACAGAATCAATCATAGAATGGTTTAGGTTGGAAGGGACCTTAAAGATGATGTAGTTCCAACCCCTCAACATCCCAACATGCAACTTACCCTAGGACTGAGGATGGTGTTGAAGAGTTAAGCTACCTTTAGGCTATCTTGAATTTAGGTATTTAGACTAAGCACTTAGTCCTGGCTGGAGAATTACTAGACAAATACAGGTACCCTAAAAGGCAATTCACCCTACCCTGACTGGCCTTCTGTCTTTGGAGGATGGGGACTACCACTGAATCTAGTCTAAGTCTTAGATAAACCACTTGGTAAAGTACCCTGCTCTTTGCAGTGCATCATAAAACCGAAAATGTGTGCAGTATTCCTAGT
The DNA here is from genome assembly GCF_000708025.1 of Charadrius vociferus. Lineage (NCBI taxonomy): Eukaryota > Metazoa > Chordata > Aves > Charadriiformes > Charadriidae > Charadrius > Charadrius vociferus. Next base: position 220,621 of record NW_009649309.1, read on the forward strand.
TCTGTACCTTGTACATAATATTTTATCTAAACTAAAACATAAAAGACTTAAATCTTGCAGTTTTACTCTAACATGATGCAAAATTTGGAACCATTAAAACAAGCTTGGACAGAGTATATCTGGATCTATGGTTATTTATTTCGTTACCATTAATTAGGATTTGAAAATGGGTATTAAGCTGTACCTGCACCATAGCTGTGCACAATCCAAAGATTCCCACTGCTAGTAAGTTTTCCTGGAGCCATATTTTCACTGTTTCATAGCAAGGCTGGAAAAAAAACAACAAGAATATTGTGTTAGCCATCAACACACAGCTCTACTCCCCTGGGAATATACAGACAGAAAAGAGCCAGCTCAGCCTAAACTGCGAGGTAGCCTGGATTATCATTTCAGCATTGGAGCAACTACAGTGTATTTCTGAAGCTTGAACAGGGAGTACTAATTGTAATGACATGAAAAACTGTACCTCCAAAATTCTGCATGAGCACTGCTCCAAATAAATTGGGCCAGTAACTAAAAATAAACACTAAGTGGATTGGGGTCCTCTTTGCACTCTAAAAACAAACTAGAAGCAGTTAGAACTTCAGAATGAGCCTTTCATTTTCTCCATGTTTCAGGAAAACAAATATTTATTATATATGCGTCAAACCCCAAAGTTCCAATGTGAGCTGCTCAGTGGCCATTCCT
>NW_009649309.1:221321-233831 GCF_000708025.1 Charadrius vociferus
ACATGGTCCCATTTCATACCATTTTCCATCATTTCAAATTGCCGTATGGGCACTCCTCCATTATTTTCTTCCTGCTTTAAATTCTGCAGTAGCTGTACCGTCGTATTCCTGGCCCGATTTTGGGGACGGTGGAATTGGCCCAAGTGAAACCTTTCTTTAAATAACATGTAAATAAGAAATAATGTCTGTAAGACAACCTTGTGCAAAAATTGTGCCCTCTGTCTTGTAAATGTACATGGCCAAGAACCATTCAGCCTTCAGTTAGTGGCTTTCACATATGTATAAAGGAAAACTTATTAATGCCTACCAGAAGGCACGGTGTTAACCTGCACTGATTTTCTTGGTACCCTAAATAAAACAAAAGAACTTTTATTTAAGTCCTTAAATTCAAAATTTGACTTGGAGCTACTTGAGAGGTAGAAGGGAGCCATGTTTGGTAGGAACTCAGCCTCTGCCAGTGCCAAATCCATGCATATGAAATCTCACTAGAAAGTGGCCAAGAGAGCTTTACTCATTGTTTTCACAAACCCATTAGAACCGGCAAAACTTCCTTATAATTCCATTTCATCAGCGGGCCTTACTCCAAACCCCTCCTGGGTAATTGCACTACCTGTAATTGGCACAAAGAATTGCTGAGCTAATTTCAGAGAATTTACGCTCTGACTATCTGCTTTAGAAAGATCTTGCTGAGGAAATGGTAGGGGAATTATCCCGTGGAGTTTTGAATGCAGAAACTCATTGCAAAAAAAAAAGTGCTGCTGGCAATCAGGTGGAACAATTCCCACTCTCCTACGGTGCAGTGGAAGCCCCTGAACCAGGGTTCCTGGCAGGAGCAGAGCACTCCAGACTCAAACAGTCCTCTTACTTCACAACTGCCTGGGCCATGATAAGCTACGGTGGCTGCTCCAGGGCTTGTGCTATGTGTGTGGACAAGCCCTTTGCCTTTATCTCTACCTGATTCCAGCAGGCAGGACAATAAAAAGGACAATCCTGTCATTTCCTAGCTAGATCTAACTAGACTGTGCTTCAGAGCAGTATTGGAAGGTACTTACTTGTCTGCAATGTGAAACAACAGCTCAGAGGCTACTGAAAGGAAAGCCTTCAGCTCATAAAAATAATTAAATTGGCAGTTTCATTGGAGGTCAAAACCACAGCTCAACACAGGCCTTCTGAAACCACCTGATTAAAGATGAGTAAGGGTACAACATACCTTATCATCTGTATAGCCCTGCAAATGACTAGCTGCCGGCCCTTTACCTGGGTTGCAAGGCAGCTGCTGAGCTGCTGCTGGAGATCTACTCACCGCTTTCCACCACGTCCCCGGGGAATGGAGTCCACAGTTCTCGCTGAATTCTAAGCAGCAGGAGTCTGGCACCCGGGTTGTATTGTACACTTCAAACCAGTCAGTGTAGTTGGAGACTCCACAGCATCTGAACTGGAAAAAGAAGCAGCGAGATGATACTGTAAGTATGATCTGTCACTGACTTCTGCTCATTCTGACATCTTCCTCCTGGAGTTGGAATCAAAATTCAGTGCATTTCAATTACACCAGCAGAGGTTTGACATTTTAAAGAAATACAGTATTTCCTCAGCCTTACCCAAATAGACCCTTTCCTCCACTCTTTTCTATGTTTAGTTATGGTCTTGTATGTAGCTAATGTTGCTATAAGAAGCAAAGGCACCTGTTTGCAGTGGCAGGACACTGCAGGAGCTGAAACGATAACCCCAGTCAAGTGCTGAAGTTAAGAGTTGATGTGACTGAGCAGGTTTTTAACAATCGTTTGCAGCTTGTTGTCAGGAAAAAAAATTATTTGAGATAGAGCTACAGCACCCAGGAGACGAAGATACTGGGGTCTCTACAGTACACTACTTCTGAAATCATGATTGAAGTTAACGAGGCAAGTTTCTCTCTAAGCTGTTAATTACTGATCACCTCTGAAAGTCATTGTCAGTCAGTAAAAGATGTATTTCCTCCTCTTCTCTCTTTGGTGCAGTTCCTTAATGTCATCATCTGATGCTGCTAAATAGTGGTGCTTTAAGTGTCTGCATACAATGAGACACTGTACAATGTCAGTGCTAAATCAGAAAGTTTGTTCAACTTTGGTAGCAGGATGAAAGGTACAGGAAATGTATGTAAAAGTACAGGGAATGGCTCTGCGACCATCTTCCCCCTCTGGGAACTGGTATATTTCTGTGATACAAAATAAGCTAAGACTCATTACCATATAGATGTATACACCATCTGTCACTCCTGTGCTAACTCAAAAGTATGAATTTGTCAGTATTTAGACACTGTACCACTAATGAGTAAAACAAGACGACACTGGGCTGCAAAACTGCTCTCTGCCATTGGCAGTACTTCACACTTTTTGAAGGCTATGCCAGCCACCTACTTAGCCCCAAAATGACTTGCCAAGATCTTATTTTTTAAATGTGATTTTACATAAGCCTGTGCAGTATTTTTTGCGTCCCTATAGAGACCATTCCTTCTGTTTCTGATAGACTCATAATCGTGCAGACATTTGCATCACCAGGACCAAGGACCTAATTCAGATCCTGATACTTACACTGGCCAGAGGGAGAGTTTTCCCTATGTACACAATAGTTGTAGAGTCTATGGACACAGAGGGCTGAGTGTTCAGGTCTCGTTGCACATACAAGATCTGCCATTCAAGACCAATAGAGGGCAGAGGTGTCACACGTTGCCTTACGCATTAAAGCACTGGCAGAAAGTAGTCCATGATAGAGACATTTCAGTGCTCACAGTACTGCGTTTCTTCTGCCAAATAAAAGCCAGAAATCTTTCCCAGACTAACATCTAACCCCGCAAGGTTCTGCTCAGAATTCTGATTTGGTCCATAGCAGGAATCAGTCCTTAGCTTGCAACTGTTTGATTTGCAAGTTTATGGGCTTCATTTTCTACGAACTGAGTTGAAAGTAAAAAAAAGTTTGTGACTTTCTTTTTTCCTCTATGTGCCTGTACACAAGACAGGAACTACGTGCATAACGGGTCCCAAAAGTGGATAGGAGCACATGGAACACATGGCATGCATTTGAGGAAAGCTGGTTTATCTGGAAATCTAACAAGAAGGTCTTGCAGGCTGTCATCATTAGAGTCAGGAGGCAGTTCTTTGATAGACAGTGAGAAGTGACAGCTTGTAAATAGCAAGCCTTGAAAACGTGGCTCATCTGTGATGTAGAGAGTGCAACAGTAAGGGCTGAGACATTTGAGTGATGTTCTGGCCAAACACAAGTGTCACAAGTTTGCATAAATCAGGACTAGACCACTTCTCCCCATAATGTTGCATGGCTGAGGGTGTCAAAGTCTGACAGACTAAGGAGATGAAGATGAAGTACAGGTTTTGCAGTTAAGGGTTCACTAACAGTGTTGAGAACAGCTGTTCCTATGGAGCCTGTGAAGCAGAAGGTGGCTAGGCCATGATCTTGGGTTGGAACTCCAAAGAGTAAAACTCCTTGGTAAAGCCAAGGGTAAGCCGAGGGGATGCAGTTGCAAAGACAAGCTGCAGTCAGACACACATTGCCTGCCTGTGCAGGTTCTCTGTGAATTGTACAAGAGCAGAGGATTAAATATTGATGCTTGCCTGCCACTGCTGGCAGACAAGGCAGTCCCAGCAATGGGAGAAAGGCCTAAGAAAAGATTGAGGGTAAAAAAGAATGAAGTAGCATGAAGATCCAGTCTTGGGTCTGGAAGAAATAATGTCTGGAACTATAACTGGAAGAGATGTCATGTTGGAAGACCAATGACGGATGAGTGGTGGAATTAAGCAGTGGATGATGCACAATCCTAAAGAAGAGGAGGTAATGAAGGCGAAAGAGTGCAAACACCACAGAGACCAGAGAGTGCACAAGCAAGTGAGCAAGCGGTGTTCAATGAAGACCAAGTCAGGTGAACGGCATCTCTAGGGAGCAGAGGCACTGACCCATGGCCGTAGGTCAAAGAGGCATGAAACAAGGAAAGAAGCAGCAGTGGGACTGAATGGGTCACCAGTACAGATTCAGCAAAGGGGTCCAACTAGAAGCCAAAAAGATGGGTAAGCTGAGAGCTCAGTAAATCCAGAGACCTCATTATGGAGGCCCAAGTAGAGAAGAGAGAGTATGGGAGTGATTTTGGATCATGTGACAAGCGGCTGATTTATCCTGTATGCATGAAGCTGAACAATAAGTAGCCAAATTGTTGAGGGACTTGAGGGACTATTAGAAGAAAGGGGAATATTGAGGACAAAGAGCAAAATAAGAGGATTTTTTACAGTCCTCTTAGATTTCAGAGCAATGTTCTCTTTTTAAAATTTACAAGGTTTCTGAGCAAGGATAGTTGGAAACAGTCCCACACTTGGAGGATGGAGAAAGCTCAGGTCACATAAAGCATGATTTCTGTCACCAGCAGTTTGTTGTAGCCATTTACACCAGACTTCATGTTCTTCCACAAAGGCTAATGTTCTGCCACTGCCAGAAAGTTAAACTGCCTGACTGTCATGAAGCAATTACAGACTTGCCACAGCCGCATTCATTCTGTGGTCACATTTAAGGTCCTGTGTTAATCCCTTCACTAGTTAAGTGATAAAATTAGACAAGGTTGCCTAACTGATTTGAGCTGTTCCTAGTTTCAGTAGGGAACAATGCACTTATGTTTTTTAGCAACAATTACAACTATTATTGCTTATTTTGGGGTACCCAGACTAACACACTTTAAGAGGGGGTAATCTGTAGAAAATGTCAGCTACTGTCTTGAAGAGCAGTAATGTTAAGTCACCTTGACTTGAACACCTCAAGTCACTTGATTCTCAGGCTTGCAGCTGTGAAGGAGCACGCATGATTAGATGCAATTGTGCCTGCCCACATGAACAAATGCGGGTACTTACAGCATAAGGTGACAGTCGGGTAGTAATTCTGGGGACACATGTACGGTGTTTGGCAGAGTTGCTCAAACAAGCAAAAGCTTGTCAAATGCCTCTGAGTATCTAAGCTCCTGCTGCTAAACATCTCCAGGACTACTGACAACACGCTGCTGTTTGTTTCACATGTTTCATGTGGGAGGCTCTATCTCCCGAGATATCAAAACACGTTTTTTCCCCTTCCTTGTTAAAGAGACTTAAATCGCTCCCCTATTGATTACCCGTGGGGTTCTGAAGCGGTTCGTCAGTTCCCAAGAGCTCAGGACATGCAGGGGCTGCGCAACACAATGATGCAGTCCAAGGTCGTGCTGCTGCAGTGTGCTTTTTCCAGCCAAGCAGCACCCAACAGCACTTGAGGTCTCTGTGCTGTATTTATGGAATGCAATGCTGCTTACAGGTAGCTTTATTTTTGTGTTAACAAGTAATTGCTGCTCTAGCATGGGGTATCTAGGGCTGGTAATTGATGTTAAATACAAAGTTTCTGTCAGTGCAATAGAAATGTAAGGAGTTGGATTCCTGTATGTATTTTATGGGCAATCCTGGTATTGAAGGCTAAGTAGGCCTTATTTTCTTTGCCAAATTCCTGCAAAATCAGCCAGGCTGGAATAGGGTTCATGAAAATAAACAGACACCCAATCCTTGTTGCAATTCCTGGTTCTCCAATTTTTGGGAATGTGACAGAGAACTAGGGATGGGGTAGGGTGGTGCCTTTTATTCGCCTTTTTCCTCCTTCACTGTAAAAAATGTTTAATGGGTGGTTTAGATTACTTCAGCAGTAATCCTAAAGTATGGTTTGATCTAACAGAATCAATGACTGGGGTAGAGAGAGAGAGGTCAAATTTTGTTCTCAGTTACAGTGGTCTAAATAGACATGAAAGGCATTACACAGCAGTAAAAGTGAGCTGAATTTGCTCGCTTTAGTGAAGCTAATGTGTTTTCTGCATGCCTCTCGAATTACTGCCTGGTTAGTTAAAAGAAGAAGTATTCAAATATTGATCACAAAGATGTTTGGGATGAAGCAACATTTTAAAAATTAATGCCTATTTCTCATTTCCTAATGATCTCCACCTGTAACTTTAACCAGTCCTGGTTGGTAAGGAGTGTAATGCAGCTCAGGGTAACTTATATCCTAAACTATTAGAACTTTAGTCATGTTTGAAATCACTTTGTACACTTTCATAGTCTTCAGTCACAACACACAAAAGTCACTGACTGGTGTTTCTGATCCTCTTAAGGTCTGAAACACCATTGAGAAGGCCTGTGAGCTTGGTTTGCTGAAGGTATTAAAAATAAATCAATAAAATGTTCTAATTTGAAGCAGCTCCCTGACCTAGAGGCTTAATACAACTGCAAAATGGGTCTAGTGCTTTTCCTCTAACGTGTATGCAGCTCAACCTAACTCCTTTATCAGTAATCTGAACAGAGCAGTCATGGACCAAAACTACAACTCCCTCCTTAAAGATGGGCCTGATGGACCCTGTTTTTACCTTGTTCCCAGTTATTTAGGAATAGTAGGCTTCAGTTAAAAAAAAAGAAAAATATTTCTCAAGGCACAGATGCTTCAGAGAAGAAAGCCCCTCCCCCGAAAAAGGTGCTCAGGCCTTTCACACTTGATTAAGAAATACAGTAATCAGCACTCACAACTCACTGTGTGCACACCGGGTGTCCATACCCCCAGTCAAAACACCCCTCTGATTTGTGATCAGCCAGCCCCACAGAAAGGAAATGCCATCTAAACGTGGTTCTATTTCTAGAAAAAAAAATTTTCCCCTTACCAAAGGTTGCCGTACACAGTCATACTTAGTGACCTCATGGCAGGGGTGGTCTCTATCTAAGCTAATAGTAGGAGAAACGTAGAACTATGCCAGAGCTTAAATCCCTCGTGTCTGAGCCTACTACTTTAACCACGGTGCCCACTTTCTGCTCAAGCTCTGAAAAATACTTTTGCAAAGAAAGGAGCATGAATGCAGAGAGGACAAGGAAGAAGGACTCATTATGATTTCTGCTACTGTCATGTTTTTCACATGCCATGCTTTCTTCTGCGCCTGCTGTTTTCCATCCACGTACAGACATAGCCCATAGTTCAACCAATGACTGGTATCTTCTGGCCCCGTTAGAAAAGTCAGTGCTGAGACATGGTCCTATAATGTCAATGTGAATACCTCTACTGTGGGGTTTTTGAGAGCTGTCTCTTAGGAGCCAGAATGCAAACAACAAGCCTGGGCTGGGACTTTCCTTTCAGAAAGTCCCCTGTATTGCCCTAATCCTCCTATCAGTGACTACACTCTACTGATTAGGGATGTAAGGGATAACAATTATTACTGAACACAAAAAATAATACTTGGCATTTACATAGCACTATTCAACTGCAAAGTGTTTTACATAATTAACCATGCTGGGATTGCCTTCACTGCACCACTGCAATATGCTATTCCTAAATAGTTTTGAAAGATACATGTGAAAGCCAATTATGCAGAGCAATAAAAATGGATCTGTGGGAGTTCTATGCTTTTCTCCTCAGTGCCCAGCACGGGGAGCACGGAGACTTTAACACTATGGTACTGTCAAGAAAGCGCATGGTAATTTCACAATTGCCATGTTTGAAAAGACGGTGATGTAACATGAGTGTATGTGGCTTTCAAAATGGCACTTTTCTATTATCTTTTGTGCTCCTAAGACCTAGCTAACATTAGTTTAATCTGAAATTTATAAAATGCTCTTTAAACTCTAATAGGTTGCAAGGCCAAAAGAATCATTAAGACAACTGAGCATGATCTGTAGCACTACACAGAGTGCAGGCTATGGAGTCCTGCCTCAAACCCGAGCTTGTCACTGAACAAGACCATTTCTTTTAGATAAAAAAACCCTGTCTTGACTTTAGAGAAAAAGAATCCACCATCCTGCTGTACAGTGGCATCCTACCATCAGATATCTGTATCTCAAGTTCTTAGCACTTGATTCAATTACAGGGCCCTTTCCTTTCAAAAACCTTTTCCCTTCCTGCTCTCTATTTAAGGACTGCAATGACATCACTACTTCATCTTTTCCTGGTAGCTTTTAAAATTTTTCATCATAATGTAAATTTTCAATAGTCTCATTATTCTTTTACATATTTTCTGAATCCAATCCAACTTGTGAATATCTTGAAAAAATCTGATTAGGTGAACTAGACAGTATATATTGTTACACCTATTTTACAGAAAGGGAAGCAGAAGCATGGGGTTTATATCCTGCAAGTCCTCCAAATAATGTTTCCCCCCCCACCTTTGCTATATGTTTTTAATAGTTCTTGGGGTGTCACTGATTATAACCAGAGTAATATTTACTGCAAACATCTTAATACTAGTAATTTTTAGTATATTTTCACTAAGCAGAGTTAAGTTAGTGTAAAAGAGTAGAAATTCTAATACTGTTTGATATAAGCAATGATACTAAAAATTTTATCTACGTTTCATATGGCTTACTCTTGGGCTAGCACCACAAAATGCATTTCTCTTGTCAGTAATTGATGCCTTCTCATATTTGATCATAGAAGAAGATAGAAAGATCATAGGAAGAGAAAAATATTAACAATCTTGCAAGATGCTGAGGCCTTTTAAAGGTAATTGAAAGAACCTTCCACATGCAGTTGTTAGGACGCGGGACTGGAAGGCTTATTAGTTTGTTTGCTGGACCTGAGCTGTTTGTCTTTCACACACAGTACTGTTGCTGTCAACCTACTGCACTCAATACAGACAGCTCCCACAGCCCCAGAGATGCACATGGAGTTTGGCCAACTAGTTCTTTTGTTCTTTTAGTGACCCCAAAATGTTAATTTCTCCGACCTTTTCTTAGCAGCCTGCTGGTCCTGTTATCTTGCATCATACAGAAGAGTATATGTTAATCTAGACACTACCAGACGGAAAGATGTTTGGGATTTCAGCCCAAATGGCAATAGAGGAAGTAAAGGGTAAATGAGCAGGTTTATTATATCAGAATGTGGTAGGTAGCCCATCGATCATCTCAAGTAGTGCATATAATCTTGGAAGCATTTGGAGAGGTTATCATCTTTGGCCGATTTAAGACATTTTTGGCTGAGGCAAGACTAAAGCCCTGCCTGTCTGTACCATGCTAGCACCTCTGGAGAATTTGAGAAAGGTACACAAGATTTTCTGAGTGAAGCCAAGGCAGTACAAGTCCTTCTTCCTAAAGCAGAAGAAAAGTTGGAGCACTTTTCCTCATTCAAGAAGCAGAGAAAATTGCATCAGAAAGATCACCCCCAAGAGGACTGATTGAACTGAATATGAAAAGAGAAGGACAGAGCTAATAAACCTGAACTGTCAGTGATATTGTTTCCTCAGAAAGCCAGACAAGGACAAAAGGAGGAAGCCAGCTACAGCGTTCACCAGTCCCTTATGAGACAAACACTGGCAGAATGCTGTCAGAGAATCAGAAGGATGCAACAGCGGTGGCAACATAGCAAAAAGCAGTCCCAGCCCATCTGTGATGAGGAATGAATTAATTCTGCTACGAAAAATGTACTGAGTGTAGGAGGAAGTTGCAAACACCATGGCGGGGTTCCATTTTGAACTAGTGGAAAACAATGGCAACGAAAGGAGATAAGACAGAAATGAAAAGGTGTTGAAGTGGTTCTTTGTTATTATGCTATTGCTCTTCATTGTGACATAAGCTGTCCCTTTGACTTCAATGAGAAGGTACTGCTTGTTTCCTATCTGACCATCTCCTTCACTCTCCACACAGCAAAAAACTATATGTTATTTAGGTGTCAACACAATATAAATTTTAAAAGAAATAAGCTATTCTGGTCAAAGGAGAAATAAATAAAAATTACCATTTGTTATCAAATCCAGAGAGTTCAGTTGCTAAATGGGCTGACTGGGTGGGAGGAAGAGATTGGCTTGGGATCTGGAGGTTTAATATTACAGAACCCAAAGGGTAAAGAGGAAGGAAAAAAAAGTTCAGACTTACATCTGTTTGAATGATGCTCCATGCATTAGTTAGGCCAATATTTCCATCTGTCCCATACAAATGAAGCCCTTTCTTCAGGTCCCGCTGAGCATACTTGTCAATCTAAAACCAACAACAAAAGACGCAAAAGTCAAAATTTGCTTAGTACCACATTTCAGAATCAAAGTGCATGGAGCAGGGAGATGTTGAACAACAGTCCTATAGTGAAATGAATAAAAAGTTAACCAATATTTTCTAAAGCCTTTCTCCAGTAGAGCTGGTATCTATTACAGCTGTCTGCATTTTGTAAAGAACATGAGGAGTTCCTGTTCTAAGTTAAATGAGTCATGTTTTCCATCACAGACCTCCAGAACATCTTTTTCCTTCTCACTTAACCACCAAAGTACTATAAGTTTAATCACTCATTTTTTGCAAATGAGGCCTATATATGAAAACATTCATCTACCCACAGCATTTCCTTTTAGCTTGATATCTTTAATTGTGACCAAGTACCCCTCAGCATCTTCCACATGCTTTCTGGGAGATCAACAGCAGTATTAGCATTGTACTGATACTGTGAATTGTGTTCATTATATTGGCCAGGATACCCCATTTCTTACAGCAGGATGGACATAGTTATATTGAAGCAGCAGGGAATGAGCTATCCAAACCTCAGGACAGACAGGATCTAAGAATCCAGTTACTAAATGGAGCTGCTCTTAAATAAATGCATTTTTGTTGATTTAATGAAAGTACAAAGTTCTGCTTTAGCGGCTTTTGCAATTGAAGATGGTGGTTTCTTGTTGAGAGTCTTTGCTGGTAAAGCAGGCTATTGTTGGATCTACTGGTCACCACAAGCTAGTATCCAAAATGATTCCAAGTGCTTCTTTCCCAGTCTAACCATACATACACATTTCTACAGAATCAAGCAAACACAAAAAAATAAGTCAATAATAAAAGGATATTCACAGTTTTTCTGTTGTAATTTAAAAGCACAGAATAGTGCTGCTCAAATATGCCCATACGCAGCCCCCTTCCCTGTGTGCTTGTCAATGTTAGTGGTCTGTTTGACATCAGAGGTACAGCAAGAAGGGTGAACAGGCCTGTCCCATTTTCTTCTCCATCAATCCGCTATAAATCTGACTGCAAAATACAGTGCCACTCTGAGATATTTCTGCTGCAGCAGTCAAAAAGAAAACCAAAATTAAATTCACAACTTGCTTCATGGGGACAGTCTCTTCCATATTGGACAACAGACAGACATGGTGTATTTTCTAGTGATTGCCCCTCTGATATTAGTCATTCCAGCTGAGGAGGGTCTAAAATGAAGTAACCAATGCTAATTTTGAGTTAACAGAGGGAACAAAGGTATTCTGCTTCTACCATACACTTGGACTTTCCTTCTGCTTTATTCAGTTTAAGTGTTTTCATTTGCTCCTGGAAAAAAAAAAGTGGATGCAAAGCATCTTCCACAGTGTAAAAGAGGAATTTTCAACCCACATCATTGTAATTATTATGGGGTAAATGTAAAGCTACTAAGCAATGTAACTCAAGAAACTATGACCTCAAAAGTTCATCATGTCCAGGAAATCTCTGCTGTATGTGCAAAGGGTTGGTCTCTCCAGTTCTTCTGTTTCCTTCCCAAAAGTTTACCACCATCAAGCTGAGCCACTAATAAAATAGCTTTGGGACAGTATAGGAAAGATGTACAACTTAATCTCAGCACCTTAATTGTCATGCAAGCACTTTCTTGTGGATGACTGTCTTGAACGGTAGGTGTAATTATCATGTAAGCTGCTTTTGACTTTATACAGAGATTACACATAGACACTAGCACGTTAATTAGAAGAGAAAACCAAAGCTGAAAGCTATCATTAAATTTGGAATTAGTTGAGAAAATTATCAGCAATAAATGAAAAACTTGTGAGTATTTGGGATTCCTAGCATTCATTTAAGAATTAGACTGAACTGCTTTTCAGCTCTTCACTAACCCTCAGCTTCCTGTGTCTTAACTGGACCTGTTGTGGTCTCGAGCAGAGCCATCAATTAGAATGGAAGGGCACAGTTGTGTTGCTAGTCTGAGAGAGGTTTTGAAATTTAGTTAGTGTCCTACAGAGGTAGTGAGGTAAATTAATTGTTGAAAACCAAATTCTTAGTCAGAAAGGGACAGAGATGAAGAGGAACAGCATAGCTGAGGGCAGGTGGGGACAGAAGTCTAGATCTCTTGCCTTGAAGATGAGAGAGAAAGGTCTATCTGGAACATTCATTTACCACATCTGAGAAAATCTGCCGTGTAAAGTGAGAGAGCTGTGCATCAGCCTACAGCTCATATCAACCACTAATCTGGAACAAGAGAGAGAAGGTCAAATAAAACAGTGATGCTCATCTGAAGGGCAAATGCCATGCTACCAAAAGGATGCAAAATGCAAAGTTTGCATTTCCTCGCTCAAATTTTGCTTTGCAAACCAATGCAGTGGCTCAGCACGATGATCCCTTTTACCAGGGCTCACAGGCCATCCCTGTTACTGCAATCTTCCTTTCCTGTTTGAGAATAATAATATTAATAATAATATAGCTTACAATCAACATTTATAAAGTACTTCAAGATCAGGAACAACATTTTGTTAGTACACATGATCTCAAGAAAATG
>NW_009649309.1:233924-243633 GCF_000708025.1 Charadrius vociferus
CTGCTCTTCCTTTTACCTGGAGAATATGCACTAGCAAGCAACTTGCTGAGACAAAATGAAAGGAAGTCCTCTTTTCCCTATAAAATTAACCACTTTTCCCTGCACAAAGAGTGCAAGCCCTTTATACTGGGAACACAACTGGCAACAGATTTCCATATTTCAGAAACTGAGTAAACAGCAGAGCATTACTCAAGAAAACAGGTACTATATCACCAGTTCTCTCACTGCTATTTCAAAAAGCCTCAATGTCAAGTCCCTCAACATCAAGTCAGGCACATTGTATGACCCATTACTATTTGTTGGCTTCAAAAGAAAGTGCCTGTTTGAATCTTGCTTGGAAGAGAATATAAGCTTTTTATAATCCCACACCATGTGTGTGTCTCATTTCCTTATCTCTTCTTATCTCTATGCAGGTTGCAAATTTGAAAAAGGCATACACATGCTATGAAACAGTATCTCCAGATTTCTTTACTTTTTTATTTCATGTCCACTGACATGAGAAGATATCTGGAAATCTCCCAGAGTTTTATACATATATACACAGAGGCAGAGTGCTTGATATTTATTTGAGTGATTGTAAATATAAGGTTTTAGATAGCTCTCCTTTACTAAAGTTTCCAACTGATCTTCTAACCAAGTGTGCTCTAAATGCACCGAAGATTGCTATTCTCTGAAGAGCAGCTGATTTAAAACATCTTTTTTCACAGAGCTACTCCTTAAAGTATTCACAGTCTCCTGTTTGCTTACACTAGGGTCAAAAAGGTCTTCATCATCACCTAGAAATAACCTTGTACAGCACGACTGAGTCTGTAGCCCTTTGGCACCAGGAGAAAGGGGAAGTAGGCATCGGCCTTTGGCCTCCTGTCACTTGTGCCTGCAGCTGAGGTACCAGCACGAGGTCCCCCACTGTCTGTGTCTCCCCCATTTCCAGTCAGTTACATTGAGCCTTTTTTATTAATGTGTTATAGTGCATGAATAATCAGTCTTGACGCAGAAGTAGCCTTGGACTTCTAAGAGCACAGATGATATTAAACGTGACCACTGCGCTCATTCAGGCTGCGAGGAGTTCAGTGTCTATGTGCAGTCCTATTAAAAGCATATCGACCTCTGCTTGAATAACCTTTGTACAAGGTTATAAAATGGATATTTTTTCCCCTAATTGAAGCACTGCTTGAAGCTCTAGAGATACAATTCCTACTGGCTTTGACCAGAGAGGGGTAAGTAAAACTCAACACCCATTTGTGGAGCATAGCTGGCAAATGCTCCTCCAGGTCATTCTGTTTCCTGTTAACCTCAATTTTGTTTCTTCCTCAAAATATTTTTAGAATAGCAGGAACTTTTCAATATGCCTTTATTCTAATTGTATATTTGATTTAAATGAAAACTCACAAAACACCCCCAGCTGTCTCTTCTGCCTTCAATTTGAGTTTTTCAGAAAATGATCTTTCTGAAAATGAAATGCTGCACCACAGTGATTCATCACATCTCCTGACAAACAATCCCACCCAGCATTCACCAATCTGTCAGCTTCTCTTGTTTGTCTCTGTGCTACCAGCCCTCAGCCAGGCAAAACGTCTATCGCAAAACAGGGACTGTAATTACTATATTAAATATTCTGCAATGTGAATCCGCTGCGTTGTCCCATACGCAAGCCAAGACCCTCACAAAGCACAACTCTATCTCATGAAGGAGCACAATGAAGCATAATAAAAGCTCACAGCAGGCAAACCATTACTCTAAATGAGATGCCTATTTTTAGTCATGTGAAATATCAGAGATTTCCTTACAACAAAGGGTTTCTGAAAGGTTATGCAGTAAGAACCTTTCACCAATCCGGAAGTGAAGCAGAGAAAAATTCTTTTTTTTTTTTCCTTGGGATTCATTGGTCAGCAGATGAGAGGAGTAAGCTTCAAGCTGGCACCCCATCCATGTCAATTCCTATGACTTCTGGCTGCAGAAACATTTGGAGGCTTGCTTATGCTTATCAGTGCCATCAGATTTCAGTGGTGTTTCTACTAAGACAAATTAAATGTGCCCTGTTGCTTAGTGTGGCAATCCACTACAATCCACGACTGCAAGAGAACCACTTCTTAGAGTGGGGGATGCACTTTAAAGTAAGATCCTGTTTCCACTGCAATGAGCACAAATACTTTCTCACTGGCTTCCATTAGGCCCTAATTTGGCTCTTAAATCCCTCATTGTCCTACTCAAGAGACTTTCTCAAAAACATATACCACTCTAAGGTAGACAAGTTATGTGCAAAGAATTTCAGGCAATGACAGAAACTCAGTATTTGAACTAGAGAAGAGAAAGCTACAAGAGATGCAGCAGGACTGGAGACAAACTGCCACAGAGGTCAGGAAAAGTGGCTGGAAGCAGCTGATGCAGTGAGAGAGAATGGGTAGGTATCTATCTGAGCCTCATCTAAATTACAACTGTGACAAAAAATCTTACTTAAGCCTACGTATAAATTCAGGCCAAATTAAAAAGTGGTTCCTTCTTAATCTGTATTCCCTTGACACAGCTACTTAAGCTGTAGCAATTCACATGTAAGTCTTGTTTTACTGTCAGCTTTGTCCCCTCATTGCTTCTGAGATCTGGAGCCTCCAAGCAGCGCTGTGGCTGGCTGGCTGACAAGCCCAGCTGCAGAAGCCAGCATCCTTCAAGAGGACCAAGAGCTGTCAGACTCCACCTTGCCTCCTTGAATAAGACAACCTAGGAATAATTGAGGCTGAGATAAAAACTGTGAAACAGCAGCAACAACAAAAACTCTGCTTAGCACAGACACAGACACGCTGAAAGCACTACATAAACATTCTACGCTGCAAAAACCCAAAGAAGCCCATAATTATTTCCATCTCTGTATTACAGATGGGGTATTGCAGTAGCCTTCTCTGTTCCTGGGGATGGTTTGACAGATCTCTCACTCTCTGTCTAAATTAAAGGCTTTGGAATTTATCTACTTACAGTTACGGCATGAAATGTAAGACAAGTACTACTCCCTGAGAAGCCCAGTCCTGTAATTTTGCTGCTAATAAGGAGGAGGAAGTGCTTTGGAGCAAAACTTCTTCGGCAAACAAGAAAGCTGTATTTGTGCAGAACACAGGTATTATTAATATTTACAGCTAATATGATGCAAGACTTTGATTAAATTGAAGCTATACCAATACTGAAAAGCCAAAGTCCTTCCAGTACACTGAGGGAAGGTGGCTTTGCTGTAAACCTCTCTGGAAGAAAGGCCAAAAGAAGACTCTTGCAGAGATCCTTATTAACTTCTTTTCATCTTGCTGACAGCGTGAGCCTTAGATTCTGGCATAGCCTTTAGGCAACAGCCAGAGGATGCCAGCAGCGACCCCAGCTTTTACCTGGGGGTACCTGCAGGTAAATGGAGACTTTTAATTTCAAGCCTTAGTGCTTCCCTACTACATAATGACCAAAAATTCCACCCAAGAAGACCCCTAAACTGGACAAAGCCAAGAGGCTTTGCTGAAAGCAGCCTTTCAATATAGGTAAGTAAATATTCCTGACCTTTCCGGTGATTGCTTCCTCTACTTCTTTGCCTCTCCACCAGAACAGGAGAGGCTGTAAGAAAATGAAAAAATATCCAATAGTTTCCCACTGGGCAAAACTTTTAATTAAATGCCTTGATAATCACTCTCTATAAATAGCAGGGAGTGGGAAATCGAATGTAAACAGAAAGTGCCTAATCTATAAGGTCATTTGTGGGAGCCCTCTTGCCTGCTAAGAAAAGATGAGATTGATTGTTACCACCAAGTAAGGCTTGTTTTAAATAAGATGTCCCCAAGCCTGTCTATAAGAAGCTGAGAGCAGTACTTGCTCTCCTCATCACTGAAATGTTCCTTATATCATCTGCCTATAAATAGAAATCTTGGAAGATTTTAGTAAGTAAGAGACATTGCATGAATTTTGCTGAAGCTCGGCAGTTAACGGACAATATACTGATGTCTTGTCAGTGTCATCAGTGTTACACAGCATCTCCAGGATGCTTTGCTCAGCTCTGTGGGATTCCCTCTTTGTCACTTCCTCCGCAAATGTAAAACAACTCCAAGACTTAGCATTTTTTTTGTAATCACTTCCTTAAACCCAGCAAACCACTTGCTTGGTGAATTCTCTTTTCCTAGTTTGACTGCAAAAGCCTATGTCAGGAGTCAAACATTTTACAGAGCTTCCAAACTTCAATAAGTTGCTTGAAATGCTTATTGGCTCTAGCAGTGTTTGATACCAAGAGAGATGCACTGGCACTGGCTGTGTAACTTCAGAGGAAAACCAGAGAATACAGGAACAGCAGATCATAGGAAATGGTCAGGAGTGGGAAGAAGAATGAATATTTCTGAAATATGCTGGCTTGGGTCAACTGACGTGAGACTTTTCAGCTGTGCCATAGGCTTCCTACGTAGTTTTGAAAAGTCACTTTTTCTCTTGTGTTTCAGATTGCTATTTGTAAAACAGGAATAACCTGACACCAATCATGTCATGAAATTAATAATATAATGTGGAGTAGGTATTTGAATACCAAAACCAGCCTGGAACGTGAAGCCCTGTACACAATCTGAGACAGGGAATGGAGTTACTAACTTGAGAGGGTCAGTAACTCTCCTGGCACTGACACGGTAAAACTGAGGTTCATCAGGAAGCAAAAGGAAGGACAAGTACATGTTGCATTGACCTGGAGCAGGCAGTTGATGAAACTATAAGAGAGTCTCCCACCATGCCCTCTAACAAGAACCAAGAAGTTGCAACAGTTTTTATAACAAGAAGCTAATAAGAAAGTCAAAGAACTTGTTTTTTTCAAACTAGTTTTTCCTGCATCTGTGGTTTGTGCATACAATTCATTGCAGTTTCAGTCACTGTCTTCTGCCCACAAGCACCTGCTTGTGCTCAAAACCAGCCGTCAAGGCACCTGACACAGCAGACAGCTGAGGCTGAAGGAGCCACTGAAACATTCCCAAACTATTTATACTGCTAAAATGTCAATGAATCCCAACAGCAGCTTTAGTGCTGCTTTGTTTTAAGTGAGAGAGCACAAGTATGACAAGTCACTAGGCTCTGCAAATCAAATTTTTTTCATGCAAGAGCAAATTCAAATGTTTTCAGCAAACTGCACCTGATTTTGTCTAAATGATTCCTTTAAAGTCCAAGGGAGAGACAGGTATTTTATCATTGTTCCATTTAAAGTGAACGTTTAGCTTCCTATCTTTGCTGATATAAGGGGAAAGTACGCTTTTCTGTAGCCAGAGAGGCCACTGCCACCTAATCTGTTCCAATGTGCAGCAACAGCTGAATAACTTGTGCATCAAGTCCCCAAACTTGTTTAAATAAAGTACATTATAACTAGCTCAGAGATATGGGCTCAAAATGTTAAGACACAGGTATGCACTTCCTTTGCTTGCATACAGAATGAAGCCAATAGCACAGCTGACTGCTTATTTAAGAGGATGCATACATCCAGATCTCTCCCTTGTATGGCACCCTCTGCACAGGCACTTCCCAACAAGATAGTCCTAGACCTCCTTAATCAACCCCAAATCTTGTTTCTTTTTAGTGAACCTAGGAATAAAAACTTTAAACATGAATTCTTGGCTCGCTGCTTCTGGTTTCAAAGGAGTTTGAATGCTGCCGCAAACATAGGGAAAGGGCTGGGTAAAACTAGACAGGTAAATCAAATAAATTGCATACACAAAAGGCTGACACTGCAAATTAATTACCAGGATATTAAGTCAATTATTCTTGGGCATTATGCACTTTGAGTGGCAAAAACCTCACCAGCATGTTGGAGGAATTTCAGGTGAGTGAAAACTGAAGTGCATGCTTTTTGTGACATACCTAATTATTTATACAGCATTCAGGATACATCTTATGCTGATTCCATAGAAGTAACCTTTTGTTTACATATAAATAAGCTCTTTTTCAGATTATTAAGCTGGTTGGGGAAAAAATGATACTAAAATCCTCAATAGCAGTGACACCAGCAAAGTTGGGTGCCATTGTTGGGTGTCATTTCTTTTCCAGAATGAAACTCCCTTTGTAGTAGGTTTTCTCCATATACTTGCTTCAAAGATGACACAGAAAAGAGCTTCTATTCCCTTTCTCTAGTTATGTATCCCAACTGCTGCTCTCTGCAATGCTCCTCTGTCTTCACACATCAGCCTTGTGTCCCACAGATCTCAACCTATCCTCAAAGCCCTTGTCTCTTTCCAGTGCCACCCCTCCTACTCACTCGAATCACCTTTCCCCAGACATGGTCCTGTAAGAGTCATTTCTTTCCTGCATGTCCCAGTAAATGGTAATTTTGCCTGGATCTCTAGTGGCTATAGGATTATACCTGTTCCAGGATGTAAAGACCTGACCTATGCTCATGTACTCAAATCCCATGTACACTGAATCCAGGCCAGCAGAAAAGGGAAATGCCCATTCTTTCAAAACCTATGCATATGTTGAGAATATTCCCAGGACATCTGTATTCAGCCTCTTTGCCTTTTTTTTTTTTTTTAGGAAAAAAAAAAAAGATAATCCCTTTCATTTCTCCTCAACAAACATCAGTATAGCCACAGATAAGAAAATTGGGAAGGATGCTAATTAACACGATACATGCTGTTGAGCCTTTGTTTGCCAAGACACATGAAAGGTGGGTTGCATTTGTGTTGCAAGTGCTAACAACCTGTTATCTCCATCTATACAGACAGAAAAAAAAAAAAAAAAAGAAAAAAAAAAAACCAACCACCTAGGGATGCACATGTCAATAGATCTTGAGATCCAATTAGCTGCCACAAAGGCTTCAGGACTTGCAGAGGCAAATCAAAGTGGGAAGAGAAGCCACTTTCCTTGTAGGAACTAATGACCATTGTGTGATTATGTATTAGGCCAGAACAGTGACATTGGACACAGACTCCTTCACAGATGCTGTGAGCTGGGAAAGGGGAAGCCAGCAGTTTACTCACAGAGATGAAGGACTTGGCCATTTGCCCACTAAGCCATTTGTTGCAGCCCTCCCACAGGATCAATCTTTGCTTCAATTATTTACAATACTCATTTACTTAGTTTAAAGGTGAATGAGAGCGCTTTCAAATAAGAGAGAGCACTACTAAAATATCAGGGGAGGCGGAACAGCAAAGGCAAACCATACCCTGCGCTCCCACTGTAGTAAGAGAAGATGAACGAATCCCACAAAACATGTAAGTGTGGGCTATCTGCAATTCCATTTTTCCAAGTAACTTAAGTTCATTTCCTCTTAAATTCATGACTTTGGTAGGAAAATATAAATCAAAATACGGAATTTGTCCATTCATGTAAGGTAAATACATCTCTGCGAAACTCGAAACTATTACACCTTAACTAGATCAGGCCTCTGGTGGCACCTGAACCTTGCTGGGGCCCATGGGAAAGGCACGCAAGCTCACCATGGTTAATCACAGTTACTGGCATTGCCACCTCTTGGTGGCAGAGCTGCTCTGCCGAACACAGTGTTGTCAGCTCCACCGGCAACTAGTAACAACCATGGTAAGATGTAAAGCAAGTGAAGGAGGGGGCTGGTTAAATCATGTCCTCAGGGGAAGAAATTTTCTTGATTTCTTACAACAAGGGGAAAAAATATCTGCTGCTAAGTTACCCTCTCTATGCTGGAACTAAAAGACCCATTAAACCCCACACCAAACCAAACCAGACCACTGAAGGGTTAAAACCTGTTACTCTGCCTAGAGTAACTTGTCTGGAAACAGCAGTTCTGTGGAACAGGATTGAAGAAGCTGTGTCTTCCTAGATCCAGGGAACATTAATCCTTAGGGGAAAGTGAAATTTGCACACAGCCTGCTTTATTATTCTTAAGATATGCTTTCTCTGAAATTAACTCATTTTAAAGAAATAATGCTGTGAGGAGAGCTACCCTTGTCCTTGGAGAGAATGCACCAGCAGGCAAAGTCAGGGTCACTACAGCAGGCTTTATGCCTACTGTGTGATGATCTCTGCTCAGCCTGAACATGGGAGAAGTGCAGAATGCACCCCCAGAGAGAGGGGGGAGCACAAATCATAGATCCAGGGAAGAGACAGAGGGCTTTGGAGGAACCTCTGGCTACTTTGCAGAAACTCAGCAAGACCATTGGAAAAGCTGCCTGGATTTATTTTGAAGAAAATGGAACAGGATCTCAATATCCTCCTGGCTAAACACCAGAGAAGGTAATTATCTCCTTATCTGTATTTTCTTCCTTGAAAATATGTTATTTTCTTCCAATCATGTAGACGTATACTTGCAAGAATCACAGGTTATGCTAAATGTCAGCTCCTCAGCTAGCAGAAATCTGCCTGGCTCCACCAAAAGCAATGGTGTTGCTCACATTTCTAGCAACTTGGCATTGTCACACAGTGTCTCCAGTGGCTCCAAACCACTGGAGTGGCTGGAAAGCTGCCCAGCAGAAAAGTACCTAGGAGTGTTGGTCAACAGTTGGCTGAATATGAGCCAGCAGTGTGCCCAGGTGGCCAAGGAGGCCAACAGCGTCCTGGCCTGTAGCAGGAACAGCGTGGTGAGAAGGACTAGGGAAGTGATTGTCCCCCTGTACTCGGCACTGGTGAGGCCACACCTCAAATACTGTGTTCAGTTTTGGGCCCCTCACTACAAAGAAGGACACTGAGCTTCTGGAGCGAGTCCAGAGAAGGGTAACGAAGCTGGTGAGGGGTCTACAGCACATCTTATGAGGAGCAGCTGAAGGAACTGGGGTTATTTAGTCTAGAGAAAAGGAGGCTGAGAGGAGACCTTAGCGCTTTCTACAACTACCTGAAAGAAGGTAGTAGCGAGGTGGGGGTCAGTCTCTTCTCCCAAGTAACAGACAATAGGGCAAGAGGAAATGGCCTCAAGTTGCATCAGGGAAGGTTTAGATGGGATATTAGGAAAAATTTCTTCACCTAAAGGGTTATCATGCATTGGAACAGGCTGCCCAGGAAAGTGGTAGAATTGCCATCCCTGGAGGTACTTAAAAGATGGGTAGACATAGTGCTTAGGGATATGGTTTAGTTGTGGTTTTGGCAGTGTTACGTTGATGGTTGGACTCAATGATCTTTAAGGTCCCTTCCAACCTAGACGATTCTGATTCTAAACCCATGTTTCTATTAGGATACATGCAAGCTTGTAAACCATTCCCTCTCCAAAATAACATCTCTGACACCATGGGAGTTCTGACCTTCAGCAACTGGAATTACTGGTTTTAATCCTCAGGTAAGCTTTTCAGTGGAGATATGGGGACGGAAGGCAGTCACCTACCGGAAAATGGTGAATGGAACACAGTGGACAAGGGAAGATCAACAGATGTCATCTACCTGGACTTGTGCAAAGCGTTTGACGCCGTCCCACACAATATCCTGGTCTCTAAATTGAAGAGACATGGATTTGGCAAATGGACCACTCAGTGGATAAAGAACTGGCTGGACGGTGGCACTCAAAGAGTTGCGGTCAACAGCTCGATGTCCAAGTGGAGACCAGTGACAAGTAGCGTTCCTCAGGGGTCAGTACTGGGACCTGTACTGTTCAACACCTTTGTCAGCGACATGGACGGTGGGGTCGAGTACGCCCTCAGCAAGTTTGCTGATGATACCAAGCTGTTGGGTGAGGTAGACACGCTGGAGGGGAGGGATGCCATCCAGAGGGACCTGGACAGGTGGGCCCAAGCCAACCTCATGCAGTTCAACAAGGCCAAGTGCAAGG
>NW_009649309.1:243779-253868 GCF_000708025.1 Charadrius vociferus
CAACATAAGAAAGACATGGACCTGCTGGAGCGTGTCCAGAAGAGAGCCATGAGGATAATCTGAGGGCTGGAGCACCTCTCCTATGAGGAGAGGCTGACAGAGCTGGGGCTGTTCAGCCTGGAGAAGAGAAGGCTCCGGGAAGATCTTACTGCGGCCTTCCAGTACCTAAAGGGGGCCTATAGGAGAGCTGGGGACAGACTTTTTACTAGGTTATGTAGTGACAGAACGAGGGGGAATGGATATAAACTGGAAGAGGGCAGGTTTAGATTAAACATTAGGAAGAATTTTTTCACTTTGAGGGTTGTAAGGCACTGGAACAGGTTGCCTAGAGAGGTTGTTGAGGCCCCATCCCTGGAGGTGTTCAAGGCCAGGCTGGATGTGGCCTTGGGCAACCTGGTCTAGTTGGAGGTGTCCCTGCCCATGGCAGGGAGGTTGGAACTCGAAGATCTTCAAGGTCCTTTCCAACCTAAACCATTCTATGATTCTATGATTATAAACTGGTAAATAAAATGTCTTGGAAAGCTAGTAGGTAACAAAAGCAACAGACATGAATAACTGCTATTAAATGCCTCCCTTGTTTTAATGAAACAAACAGTTGCAGCTCTTCACTGCACTTCATCAAAAACAGATTTTATCGTGAATAGAATGATTTGGGACTCAGTCACTGCAAATGAATAAACTACATGGAGATTGCTTTCCATAATAACAGAAGACAAGCAAATAAACAAACTGCCAGTCACACTTATATGGTACAAAATGCAAGTTTCCAACACCCTCTCTATTTCTAATAATGTCAGAAAAAAAGACACATTTCTCATTGGAAGTCACACAGGTTGAATGGAGAAGGAAAAATGGTTGTTTTCCCATATGTTAAACAAAGGTAAGTGACAGCACCTTCACTGAGCGAGGTGCTGGAGGACTGCAATATTTCTACACAGAACAGAAGTATAATGCTGTTTTTTCACATAAAAAGTGGTATTTACCAAATCAACAGCAGACACCCTGCTAAATGGCAGCAAAGTTGAATGGAAGGAGAAACCAGCATTCTTGAAGAAAAGTTCACTTCAAACTGCTGCTACCTGGGGACCCCTTCTATATCCCAGAATGTGATACGTGCACATCCTGGTTGCCAAACCGAGCTGCAAATTGGCAAGAGGTTTGCCTCCCCTCCCAAGCCCCATCAAGGTGACCAGTGGAGGACAGCATCAGCACTGCTGATCCGTGGCAGATGCAGTGTTTTAAACCATCAAGGGCACACATCAACTTCTTTTGTAATTGCACTGTCATGTAAATGGTGACACACAGCCTGTATATATCGATATCAGTGGTGATCCACCCCCCATCAACTGTCTGTGGAGTCAGGAGAGATGAAGGAGCCTCAGTTCCTCAACTACCTGGTTGTCCTGAATGAAAGGAAAGGACACTCAGGAGTGCCAACAGAAGCCAGCATAAAAAATGCACATACTGTTATTGTGAGCAGCAAGGTACGCAATAGAGATTATGGTTTTAAGCTGCCCTCAGCTAACCCTACAAAAAACAACATACTGGTAAGCATTTGAAGATCACATACCACATGTAGCTAGACTAGAGGTAAACAGACTCCCCAATGAAAGGGGATGCCCATGTGGTGACAGAAATGAGCCCCATTCCAAATCTAAAGGAGCTACCACTTAGGAAAAAGGAAGGAAATTTGCAGAATTGGTCCCTCTCAGCCTGCCTCCCTCACAAGAACTGAGCAAGGTCACATCTAAAAGTATATAGAGAACTGTGTACAATAATCCAGACTCTATCAAGTAACTGTTGGCCACACCACCATCTCCTTCAGATGGCAATCACTCTTAATCAGTTCTAAGCACAAGCTGCACCTTAAGCAGGATCCTTATCTCTACTGGATAATTTCATCTTGACTTAATTGACTGCCAGTCACCTAGAGGTCACTGACACATTTGTAAAGGTTAGTTTGGACAATCCCCAAACACCTCTGGTTTGCCTCTGAGATCAAACTACAGTACTATTAGCTTGGGTGAAACATGTAGCTAGTGTCCAGAATTGCCTTTAAAAATGTGCAAACTGTCTGAAGCTTATTGTCAATCAACTACAGCTCCACCTGCTCCCCATAGTCAGTACAAGCCTATGGCATGGGCTGTGTCCTTTTACCAACTTGCTATTCTAATCCATCTCCTTTCTCTCTCTTCCACAAAACTTCGAGTCTCTGAAGTCTTAAAAGCTTTCCATCAGGACCAAAACCATTGCTTTCTTTTTCTTTTTTTTTTTTTTAAATTTTGGTTGTAATTTACACCTGCAATGTAGTTGACTTCACCCAATATACAAGCCTTCTAGAAGAGGTGCTCTTGTTTCAAAAAGGTAGTGCTTGAGCTAAGGACCTCGAACAAGCTTCTGCTGTGTGCAAGTGCCCCTTCTAGAAATGGCATCAAGGTCCTGGAAGTAATCCAGGCAGGCTGAGCAATTGTCAGTGATGATCTAGTTTATTCAGAAACAGTCTCTGTCAGAAGGGTGAGTTATCCCTCGGAGAGGAGCAGAAACCAAAGTGAAAGGTTAAATCTGCCACATATGACAATGGTCTCAAGAACACCTCTGAGGATTCTCCTCAGCTGCCTCTGGCTTCTTTTCTATTTATTGCTCATGCTTCTGCCTTTCAAAATGAGCCCCTCTTTCCTAATTAAGAGATCAACTTTTTGCCAAAGAGAAGCATTGATCCCAAGTCTCTTTTTAAACCTGGAAACTGTCTTCTCCCTCTCATCCCCCTTGGATTCTCGGGCATTTAATAATACTGGTTGAGGTAGCTCTGAGACATTTTTCTCCATGAGGCATTCATTTGGGTCTCTCCACCTATCTAACCTTAATGCTTTTGACACCTCTGGACAGCTCAAATTTGACTGAACTTTGCTATCAGGTTCAGGGTTTATGGGGACATAAGAGAAAGAAAACTCAGTGCAGCCACACTGAATGTATTTTAAGAAGTAAAATTTACAAATAAGGAACATTATTAAAAACAGGGGGGGTTAATGGGTTCTTGACCCAAAGCTTTTTGCATTATTTGGTAGTTTTCTCATTGCTAGGGAAGGAAGTATAAAAATCACTGCTAATGAAATTTTGCAGAAAACACAAAACTTGTTGTGCATTAAATAACCTGCTGCTATCACTTGGTCTGCTTCATTACAGAGCCTTGCAGCTTATCCAGCCAAATACCAGACCAGATGTTTAGGAACAAAGATGAGAGGTCATACTACAAGCCTGGAAGTGATATTCTGAAAAGCAGAAAATCTGTAGAAGGACCGAGGAAATGCAGATGGACATGCTCTGAGGGCAACACTTGCAACTTACAGAGCAAACAGACTCATGGGTATATTCAACATAAGCTGTATAAAGATTGAGTTGTATCATTATCTCTACACTGCAGAACTGATATCCATGTTTTCAGAAATCTACTGAAAATTTGAAAAGATTTTAGAGAAGACCTACAAGCAAAATCACTGAGAAGCATGCTTTACTTCACATTACTAACACTCTTGGACAAACTAAATAGAGTGACAAGGTTAAAAAGCAGCCTTCAGGTACCTACATGGAGAAGCAATTCTCAACAGTAGACAGCACTTTAATCTACCAGAAAAAGACATAATGGGAGTTAATGGTTAGAAGTTTAAGCTAGACAAATACAAGATAGAAACATGGGATAATTTTAACTGTGAAGAAAAAGAAAATCCTTGGAACAAGTTATTGAGAGTGAGGTGCAGTCAATGATGTCTTTAAATCAAGGCTCAAGAATTTTGCAAATTTATGTCAGATGTAATTAGTTTAATGACAAAAATACTGTGGACCATAGATGACCTTAATTGTTTCATCTGGTCTTAAAATTTATAAATCTTTCCAGAAGGCTACAAGGTTTTCCAAAGATAGGGACTTTGTTATTCATGCCAGATTATGTCACCTACGCCCTGCACCTTGACTTTGCTTCAAATCCATCCTGAAAGAAAAGTTGACATAAAACATTTATGTCATATATTTAGCACATCCCATCTTAGAGACTCAGGCATTGCTCCTTTTAAACTGGCACTGGTGATTTTGGGGCACAAAGTCTCCTAAATCACAGCCCAAGTTCTCTGAACGAGCTCCCTATCTGCCAAACCCACATCTCGTTGCCCACGCCAACACTCAGAAGTGTTGCTCCCAGTATTGCATGCGGTGCTGCTGAGTGTGTGACAGAGCAGGGATCCTCTGGGAAATGTGTCAACCAACTTATTGAGGCCAGCTGCTCCACAGTCACCATCCAAATGCAGGCTCATTTGCCTTGCAGCAGAGCCACAGCATTCATCTTAGAGGTTGCTTTTGCCTGGCTTGACACGGTGCAGTGTGAGAGCCTGCATGCAGTCATCACCCGGTACTGCGGCTGCATGGAAGAGCCCAAGCCTCAGGAGTCACAGGTGAACAGCTCTACAGTACAGGCAAACACATTTTATTCCATCTGAAATAAAGTCAGGACTCCTAGACAAACAGCAAAAAGTGCCTTCACTATAACTTTCAGTAATCAATGCCACGTGATTATTCTGTCAGTCCAAACAGTTGAGTCCTTTTGGTTCCTTTGATTTCATTAGCAGTAACACCACCTCTGTCCTTTACCTGTCCTCCTAGGTACTTCCCTGAGATATCGCAGCACTGGCTTAGCAGGGTGCGGCATCACCAGGTCCATCTCCAGTCTATACCCAATTCATACTTATAAAGTCAGGGCATCTGGCTTGAGTCCCAATCTACATAGACAGGGCTGTGTTGAACACAGAGCGCAGCAGCAAGGGCCACTTACAGCCACAGACACTGTGCTGTTTGCTGCAGTCACTCGCTATCGGTGCTTTAGTTTTGCAGTATATTTCTTCTAGAGAAGGACCCTGCTATTCAGAATCCCATTAACTTTTTATTTGAAAAACTTCCACCATCTAAACTGTAACCATTTCAGAAAACATTGCACCATGATTAGCTGCGGTGACACCACCTGCCATTCATGACCCAAAACACAGTAAAAGCTCACATTCACTCAGATGTGACTGTGACATGCTTTCATACGTATTTCAAAACTTAATATAGAAAGGCCTGGATCAATAGCAATAACTCTCCTATGGGATTCAAAGATGTCTGGAGCTGGGAGGACAATTTTCCTTACATGATCCTATAGGCCTAAAAACAAGAGTGGAGGCCCCCAGGTGTTGCTGTACTGAAAATAAGATGTATACACACAGAAGTGCAAAGTGCAGGTTTTTGTGCCTTGTGAAGATTTTTTGAGGTACTGAAAAGCTATAAGGAGTTCATAACAATGCTTATAAATGCTGGAAAAAGCAGTTTTAACAAGAATGAAAATCTGCCTGAGATTTGTTCTGCTGTTTATTCATTAGTCACCATTGAACATTTTCCTCTAATACATTTTCCTTATTCTTTCAGGGGAATTCAAAACACTCTATTTGGCCAGGACAACAGGCTGCACAATGTAAATATTAAATAGCAAAGAGGCAAAGAGAATGCCTTTTGGAAAACCTGTAGGTAAGAAACAAACCAAAAAAACCCAAATTAAACCAGCAGCATTAAAGAAATTGCAAGCTGGGATTAGCCTGCACGAGTCACTAATCCAAAGGAGCAGCCTTTTACTTTTACCAATATTGCCAGCTTTTGGGATACTTTCAGAAGTCCCATAGTACTTGCAACTCCAGGTATGGAATCCAGCAGCTATAGTTGAGAATTTTGGCTTTTATTAAAAAAAAGGGTTATTATAAAATGTTGAGGTATCATGGTTTATGCTAAAAGTTTGAAGATATTAAAAAGCAAAAGGCAATCCCCCTCCCCCTCAACTTAGTAAGAAGAAAGAGCTGTATTTGTCATTCTGCCTCACCACCAATGTTATCTTGCATGAATTCATACACTGAATGCTGGCAGCTTCTCAACTCTGGCAAGGCTCCGGCATAGCTCCATGGGTTGATAATATGACTATTTAACAGATGCCATAGCTATTTAGACTATTCATACTAGTTCAGAACCTAACAAAATAACCAGTACTGGATATACAGTGCCTTCACCTGAGCATCAAAAGCCACTTATAATAATAACTAAAGACCATTTCCTTCTTATGGTACACCTGTGATAATTTTTTTCCCAATCAGATCCTATTTAAAACTCATTTTTCTACAAAGCATGACCACTTTTACGAGAGGCAGCAACCCTGTTCTCTCAGCTGTGTACCTCTGTGACCAGCAGAAGCCAGCTGTCCAGTGGTCACACAAGAACTGCTTGACTATGCAACACAGTCTGACAACAACAGTTGGAGAAGTCTTTGCTACATCATCTTTCACCTTTCTTGGGCTTGACGGCTGGAAAATGCAATAGTAAAAAAACAATTGGAGTCTCTTTGTGATAAAGTTTCTTTATCTGTGATACCTCTTTTTCAAAACAGAAAAGAAAGTTAGAGGATCCCTCTACTCTTTTTTCCCTACTACTCAACTTCTTGACGTGGTGTTGCTAAAATTTTTGCTATTACATCACTGAAGACAAATGGAACAAAAAGAAAAGCCAGTGGCTCCACCTATCTTTCTAATTAAAGCAGAAAATATGTTGACTATGTAATTTCAGAAGACCCTATCCAATCTAGTATTGATTTCGGACATAAACACATGAAACACTCTTCAAAGTGCTACTCGGGTCAGTGGTCAGAGTCCATATCTCCAGATTTTGGAAGATTTGGAAGCCATCAAGAGACCTAACATGGGTGAAACACTGTCAGTGTTACTGGAAGCATTGCAGCATATTAGCAACAACAAAAAAAAAGCCACAACTCTCAAATTGTGTAGTCTCAAAAGAGCAAGGTGGCAACAACTCTGATAGGAGGAAAACCTCAGAAATCACTGAGACAGACTCTGGGGCATAAATAACATAGAAGTCAGAGCGTACTTGAAGGATGAAAGGCTTTGAGAAACTGGCTCTGTGACCACCACATGCAAAATGCTCCACTGAAGGAGAAATGAGAGCTCTCTGCTCTCAATACATACAAGGGCCCTTCAGAGCTCATTAGCAGCACTAAGAGATTTGCACAGCTAAAATGAGGAGGACCACAATAGCACTACAGAAAGTCTTGAGACAGGGACTGGATTCCAGTTGTTCTGAAACTGCAAAGGCCACATCCCTGTAAACAGATTTCACTGAGCAGTAATGATTTCTTTGCTAACCTACATTAGTGGTAACAACTGACCTTACAGCTAAATCCACACAAATGTTTGTAGGAGAAGCATTCAGTCAAGAATCACAAGTGCGGTAAGCTGAAGGCTGAGCTATGACTAACAGTATCCATCTTGCAAAAGGGAATGTCTCATCACGTAGACAAACAAATTACTGATAGATAAATGTGCCACAGACAACCTAATCTCGGAAACAGTGTTGAAACCATGCAAATCAAAAGCAATGGATATTCAGGTTTTGCATAAAGCGGCTTTGCAGATGAAAAATGACACCCAGCATACATGAAGTAAATGAGGCCTGTCATCCTTAACTAAGACGACTGAAACAAGTTTCAATTACTAAACCCATTGCACTCACCTCTTTCTACAACATAAACAGGACAACAGTAATGCTTAGACTAATCAGCCAGGGCTGAATTTCCTCCCACCAAGACAGCTTATGCAGACACATGGAGAATAAAAGAATAATCATTTTGCAAATTAGAAAAAAAGAGTGGAAAACTGTGAAAGCTGGGTATTCAGTGGATGACTGTTTCACCAAAAGTATGTGTGAGCTTAAAACCCCCACAATTTCTGAAACAACTAATGTTAATATCAATAATGGAAAAGACGCACCAAAAGTTTGATGAAAAAGAGGTTCATTTGCAGGGTCAATCCAAACAAAATTAACAGAGAGGAGAAGAATTTGTATTATCTATTTATGCCACATCTAAACACTGTATATCACTCCTGTTTGTTTCTTAGCTGTATTAGAAAACTTTTTAGTTTAAGTCTGTAAAATTGTAGCTCCTATCACCAAATGGGAGACCAACAACATTCAGAAACATGCTGACTACCACTGTCACCAGGCAGCTCAGAGAAAATCACCTAACCTAAATAAAGTCTATAGGCACAATTATTAAAGCATTAGAAGTACTCTCCACACCCACCCACCCCCCACACACACCACCCCACCACCCCCCAACCCTACCATCACCTTTTTTTGGGCAGGGAATTGAAATAGTTTTGACTACTCTTATCTCTCTAAATTTAGGGAAAAGAAAGACAGGAGAGATAGGACAGCTCTGGTTCTTTTGGCTATTTTAGGTAGATTTACAACCTTTTCCAAATTGCATTAAATACTCTGAATTTAGGACAGGAAACTTCTCATTATCTTTCACAAATCTAATTAACTAAATGAATACGCTCCAAGCAACAGCAAATTTCCCATGTGAGTAAAGGGATTCTCTTCCTCATGAAACTGCAAACCAGCATCAGGCATCCTCTCCTACACAGGCAAAGTGGTTGCCAAAAGGGACAGTTTAAACCTGTAAAGAACACTTGGGGTTATACAAATATAACCCCATTTAGAAATACAATGGCTGAGAGCCTCAGGGTATCATTTTTGTCCATAACAGACAAGCAATCTGAGCAGTCTAGTAACAAGGGCACAAGACTGGGAAGTGGGATTAGAACCCCACATTCAAACCAATGGAAAATATAGATCAGAAGCAGACTGGCACTCACAACAGCTAGCTGCAGCAGAGACAAATTTTGTTCTGTAGGAGCATGTCATCCACCCCGCTACACACCAATAAGAGAAAGCTACTGTAGCAATAGACAAATTGCAATTTGCTTTAAAAAATAACAATAATTCTTACAGAACCACCTCTGTTTTGATCTGATACATAATTTATAGAGGGGAAAAAATGCCGCCCTTGAAATTACTTTGGCCCTGTAGTTTTTAACTGTCAGATACAATTTCTTTGAAATCTAATTCATGATTTGCAGGCTTCATTAAGTTTTCGCAAGTAATTTTAAACTTAAATCACCATTGGCAAATCCATCATTTATTGATAGAAACATTAAGACTCTAATGGAGTGTGACTTGTGATGAAACAAGATAGGAAGGGATGGGGGTGGAAAAATGTGCTCCCTTCTGCCAGAAAAGACCATTTTGTCTGGAAAAAAAATCAGACAGGGGAAAAAAGTAGTTTTTCTTTCTCCTAGCCCCCTAACAAGCAATTTAAGAAGAGTTTTTGGAGTTGTTAAAATTATCTTCTAAAACTTGGGTATAAAGATACAAACTAAAGCAATAACTTTTCTGTTTTCTTCTTATTTACAGAGATATTGTAAGGATGGAGTGCAGTAAAATGCAGTCCTCTGAAAGAGAAGGGAACAAACAAAGGCATGTCAAAGCAAGCAAAATACAAGAGAGAAGCCCAGATATTTCTTATCAGTTTAATCCCTTGCCATGCTGAATCCCTTGACTCTGGCTGAGGACATGTTGAAACAGTAGAAAGATGATGATTCTGACTGACGTATAAGAATTTAGTATATAGTTAGTCCAAACTTTACCTAGTAGATAGGTTTCAAACAAATGGCATTCAAGTACACTTCTCAGAAGCCCATTATATATACAGAGGCCTGTGTATACCTGATATCCTGCCAAGCAAAATCTCCTTCATGCTTTGTAGCCATCTCCCTTCAGTGCAACTTGCCATACAGTCAGCAATATATTTCTTTTTCATTCCAGATAGGAGTTTTATTTACTGTACTTTATTTATTGTACCACCATTCCCCTCAGCCAGCAATTATGATTTCTGGCCACCCATTTTGAATAGATGTGATAAAAAATACATTTCACATTTTAAGTGACTTCAGCACAACTCCCAAAGAAAACACAACTCCTAATCATAGAATCATAGAATGGTTTGGGTTGGAAGGGACCTTAAGGATCATCTAGTTCCAACCCCCCTGCCACAGCCAGGAACACCTCCCACTAGACCAGGTTGCTCAAAGCCCCATCCAACCTGGCCTTGAACATTGCCAGGGATGGGGCATCTACAGCTTCTCTGAGCAACCTGTTACAGTGTCTCAC
>NW_009649309.1:254152-310217 GCF_000708025.1 Charadrius vociferus
AGTAAAGAACTTCTTCCTAATATCTAATCTAAATCTTCCCTCTTT
This sequence comes from Charadrius vociferus, assembly GCF_000708025.1. Lineage (NCBI taxonomy): Eukaryota > Metazoa > Chordata > Aves > Charadriiformes > Charadriidae > Charadrius > Charadrius vociferus. The sequence goes on from NW_009649309.1 coordinate 254,198, forward strand.
CAGTTAAAAACCATTAACCCTTGTCCTTTCGCTATACTCCTTCATAAAGAGTCCCTCCCCAGCTTTCTTGTAGGCTCCCTTTAGGTACTGGGCTCTTCCCAGAGCCTTCTCTTCTCCAGGCTGAACAACCTCAACTCCCTCAGCCTGTCCTCATAGGAGAGGTGCTCCAGCCCTCTGATTTTTGTGGCCCTCCAGGAGGTCCATGTCCTTCTTATGTTAGGGGTCCCAGAGCTGGACACAGTACTCCAGGTGGGGTCTCACCAGAGTGGAGTTGAGCAGCAGAATCACCTCCCTCAACCTGCTGGCCACGCTTCTTTTGATGCAACCCAGGGTACAGCTCACGTTGAGCTTCTCATCCACCAACATCCCCAAGTACCTCTCCTCAGGGCTGCTCTCGAACTATTCTCCACCCAGCCTGTATTTGTGCTTGGGATTGCCCCAGCCCATGTGCAGGACCTTGCACTTGGCCTTGTTGAACTGCATGAGGTTCACACGGGCCCACTTCTCCAGCCTGTCAAGGTCCCTCTGGATGGCATACTTCCCTCCAGTGTATCAACTGCACCACACAGCTTGGTGTCATTGGCAAACTTGCTGAGGGTGCACTCAATTCCAACATCCATGTCACCAACAAAGATGTTAAATAGCGCCAGTCCCAATACCAACCCCTGAGGAATGCCATTCATCACTTGGACATTGAGCCATTGACCACAACTCTTTGAGTGCGACCATCCAGCGAGTTCCTTATCCACTGCATGGTCCATCCGTCACATCCATGTCTCTCCAATTTAGAGATGAGGATGTTCTGCGGGACAGTGTAAAATGCTTTGCACAAGTCCAGGTAGATGATGTCAGTTGTTCTTCCCTTATCCACCAATGCTGTAACCCCATTGTAGAAGGCCACCAAATTTGTCAGGCACAATCTGCCCTTAGTGAAGCCATGCTGGCTTTCATCAATAACCTCCTTATTTTCCAGGTGCCTTAGCAGAGTTTCCTGGAGGTTCTGCTCTATGATCTTGCCGGGCACAGAGGTGAGACTGACTGGCCTGTAGGTCCCCGTGTCTTCCTCTTTTTCCTTTTTGAAAATAGGGGTTATGTTTCCCCTTTTGCAGTCAGCAGAAACGTCACCAGACTGCCATGACTTCTCAAATATGATGGATAGTGGCTTAGCAACTTCATCTGCCAGTTCCCTCAGGGCCCGTGGGTGGATTTAATCAGGTCCCATGGACTTGTGCAACTTCACGTTCCTCAGATGGTCTCAAACCTTATCTTCTCCTACAGTGGGCAGTTCTTCATTCTCCCAGTCCCTGCCTTTGCCTTCTGCAACTTTGGCGGTGTGGCTAGAGCACTTGTCAATGAAGACTGAGGCAAAAAAGTCATTGAGTACCTCAGCCTTCTCCATAACCCAGGTAACCGGGTGTCCCACTTCCTTCTGGACAGGCCCCACATTTTCCCTAGTCTTCCTTTTATCACTGACGTACCTGTAGAAGCTTTTCTTGTTGCTCTTGTCATTAACTGTATCTGGGCTTTAGCTTTCCTAACCTGATCCCTGGCTGCTTGGACAATTTCTCTGTGTTCCTCCCAGGCTACCTGTCCTTTGTGATGCAACGCACTGTTGTCATGGAAAGGTGGGTGACGCAGAAGCAGAAATCCATGCACCTTCTTACCTATGGCAGAGTGAGGCTGGGCCATAGCAAGTGTTAACACTGTAATGTCTGTAAGTATGTGGCAAAGAAACCTCCACTGCAATCAGATGTGAGCATCCTGCAAAATGCAAGTTGACTGACACTGCCCAGAAGAAAGGATAAAAAAAAGAAAGATGAAAAAGAACCATAACTCCCCACAGTGCTAGCACTATGCAGCATGAAAAATTAGGAATATTTGGTGCAACCCAAAAAGAGAGGATAAAGGGGTTGCTCTATCTGGGAGAAGCTCTCTGGCTTCTGTGAGGTTATTTCTAAGTCCACTCATAGTTTGTGTAATTACTGGCTGGTTGCTAAGTCAGATTTTACCTATTTTAGAACAACTACCCTCATCACTTTCAGCAGTAAGGGACTTTCTCATTCATTTTTTATATATACATAATGAATAAGAACATACGAGAATAAGAATATTAAATAAGCGGAATGTAATGCATTTTAAATAAACCTGCTACTTCTTTTTTTAGATCTAAATTAAATGCAAAGTAAGCACCTCTCAAATGCTTGTGGCTAAATTTACCACTGGGAACTTAATGGGTGTGCTGATGAAACATTTACATGCAGCTGTTTTGGCCATAAAGAGAGAAAATTTGCACATCCAATATATCCAGCTTTACATCCAACTTCTCTGCAATATGATTGCATGCTTAATACATACAAATGAAAGTTTAAATGGGAAAAACTGGCAAGGTTCAAGGTCTGGACTTTTTTTTGAAACACATTTTCAGTGTTTAGGCTACCATGTACAAGCTGAGATTTATAAAGTTCTACCATTCACATTTCAGTTCTGTTCCAATAAATGCCATTATAAAGTTTTCAGGCTAGTAATAAAAAAGCTATTAATGTGTTTTCTCCATGTTAATCAATTCAATATGGGGATTGTGATGTTAACACTACTTTACATTACTGCCTTCATAATTTCTCATTCTTACAATATATAAAATAAACAAAGGGGTTTTGGATTTCTTATAAATTCATTTTTATCTCAAAGTGAAAGCTGCGCAAGATTTGTGGCTTCAGACTCATAGCTGGTGATAAGCTTCTCCTTCCTTCCTCTTCCCAAAGCAAATGTATAAAGAGACTTTAACAAAATTAATTGCAGTATTCAGCGTTCATGAATTTCTATGCTTGCGTAATTCATTTCCTCGCAAATAGCAAAGCAAAAGGAGGTTCTCTTGCTGCCAAGGTTACAGGATTCATGAGCAAGCCTGCTCAGGACTAATGGGGAATAAGTAAAGAATCTTCCTCATCACTCCTTTTACTGGGGACTAGCGTTTAATCGCATTAAATTACTCATGCCATCGCACTGCATTGCTTAGGATAGAGGGACAGCCAGAGAACAAATCCTGCCAGGAGAATCCTGAAGAGCCATTTCTCCCACAATTTATGTAATGTTCAATAATAAACATTACTCTCAGCTTGGGGACCAATCATATTCATACTCTCTGGCAAAGAGTATAGCCCCTCACTCAATTCCTTCACCAGCAACTTCACTCTTTGATCCGGGTATGATGTGGGAAGGTGAAGCAACCTGTGCTCCCTGACAAAAAAGCAGTAGCATGAAATCTTTGCTTTCCCCCCACCTAATCCTGCTGCCCAGAGCCGTCAACCACAGAGGTCAGAAAAGGGAACTCGTCCCTGATATAAAGGAAGACCCTGTGGGTGAGGTGAAGCCACAGAGCACTGTAAGATCAATCTAGGTGTTTCTTCTCTTGTTGCAAATCAACAAATTCACTTTCAGGTGCCATACATAATTCTTAGAAGAAATAGCTTTATATGCAGGAAAAGACCTGTCCCGGTTTGAGGTAAAACAGAACCAATTTTTGGTTCAGTAATTTTACTTTGCAGCTAAGCCTCTTCTAACTAACTGAACTCTGAAAATTAACAGCATATTGTGCAGAAACTGTTCACTCTCAGAGTGATAAGACCTGATTAGTTGTAATTTATGCCAAGGAATGGTATGCAAAGAGGATCTTGGTTATGCTTATTGCTATCACAACCAAAGCCAGCTAACTTTGTTATTTGCCCCGTTGGAAGGTTGGAAGCGGAAAAGCATAGTGGGGTCCCACCTGCGGGGAGAAGCAGACAGGACAGGTGACCCAAAACTGACCCACAGGGTATTCCATCCTTATCTGCATCATGCTCAGTATAGAAGCTGTGGGATCAAAGGGTCAGCCCTCTTTCTTCAGTGACCGGCATCCAAGGAGGACTCTGTCTGTTTGTCTGCCATTGATCCCAAACCGTGCATTCCTGAATCCAGATCTGGAACCCAGTTCCCATCTGTTGCTGAGTCCAGTCTGAGACTTTTCCCCATGCCTGCCAATGATGTGATCATCATCCTCGGAGCTCGATACTGGTTTTGTATATATTGTATATATTTCATTATTTCTTTTTTAAATTATTTTTATAGTTTATTCATATTTTCAATAAAGTAGTTTAGTTTTTTCTAAACTCATAAGTTTGTTTCTCTCTCTCCCTCCTCTCCTTGGAGGCAGAGGTGGAGGAGAGCATCTGTCGTTAGTTTTCAGTGGCCAGTCCAGCCCAAACCATGACAAGACCCATCCAGTCACCCTTCCCAAATCATAGACTCATAGAATTATAGAATTGTCTAGGTTGGAAGGGACCTTGAAGATCATCCAGTCTAACCACCAACCTAACACTGCCAAATCCTAAAGTCCTGCCTGTTCTGAGACAGCCCAGATCTGGGGAGGGATACTGATACATCCATAAAGCAGGAAACTTTTCCTGGATTTTTGAGTTAGAGGGTGGAAGGACAATTTAATTTCCTACTTTATAAAATGCAATTCACTTTTCATTCCCCACTTACTTTTATAAAAATCTGCTAAGATAAAAGACTTGTTTAATTTATTCTACCACTTCAGCTTGAAATGGAGAACCAGGTGAGCTGCTAGTTCCTGATAAACTAAAAGAAGTGATCCAAACCTATATGCTTATTAATATGAATGCATCTTTATCTTCCATGTACAACCATATTCCAAAGGCAATATGAGAGGCTCAGTATTGTGGTCACAGGACACAAAAAAGGGAATGTTAGGATTTATTCTTACCCAAGGAATTCTTCCCTTGTAAAGTGTGTTGCTGAGGTAGGCAGTGCACTGAACCAGGTCCCACCACTGTACTGCTGTTCAGCATCACTCTACCTTCGAGATGACTTACAGACATCAGAAGAGGCTCGGGCACCCCACTTCACACCCCAGCAGGTTTAATTTTCATGAAATGTCAAAATTCAAGCCTCTCTAAATTATGTCAAAGTGGGTCAACAAGGGAGAGACACTTTCAGCTTAAAAACACATTTTTATTATGCATGATGTAGTTAACTGTTTGTTAAATCTCACTTTCCTTTAGCATTAATTTTTCTCTTTATCAGATTCCACCACCACTTAAAAGAGCACCTAGAAGTTGCATAAGAACAAACTCTGTAACAAGTGTCACATTCTTGCCTACTTAACTCCACTTAACTCTGTTCAATCAGAACACAAATTGTCCACGTGCAACCTAAAATTCCCACTAGAGAATTGTTCCAAGGACAGAAGGTGAAGTGAACAGCAAGTCAGAATTGACATGGGGACATCTCAATGTCCTCTTCTCTTGAAAGGTTAGAGTAACCACGGTATTGCAAGCTTTCAGAGATTAGAAACTTGATCCTCTTCATTCATGTTATTTAAATTGTGGATTCATGATGTTAAGCTGAATGAGGCAGTCTTTGAGAAGAAAGAGAATAATTATGTCACTGAAAAAATGTGCTTCAAGTAGTGCATTTTATGCCCTCATCACCTTTGTTTCTCAGTCCCCAAATGTGCCACTTTTCACAAAAATCTATATAGAATAGGACTCCTTAACCCTTCTCTGATAAATTAATCTCCTCTAGAAAGGTTCACATGGAAAAATCTTGAGAAAAAATTATATTGGAATCCTTGAATTTAATATGCTGTTTAAAAAAAAAAAAGGAAATTAATAAGATGTATCAACTTTAAATATGAAAGTTGTGGAAGAGATAAGGACTTACTGAGTGATCCTTATAGGCTGTAACACTGCACGGCATCCTACTGAGACCAGAAATAAACACACATAGTCTGTGAAACAGTGATTTAAAATATCATGTTGCTCATTTGCATTGAAATTGTTTCATAAGGGCCCCGTGGAAAGGGCTCATTTGTCCTTCTCTAAACCTGGCTGTTAGCATCTATCTGCTAAACAGGACATAGCAGGGACCACACACAGGCAAATTCACACCAGGACATGCCACGAACCTCTCTACAGTGTCACTGCAGTTTCACAAGGAAGACTACAGCTCTTCAAGGCACACAGCAAACAGGTCAATTCCAAATGGCCAGCTACTCTAGCAGAATATTGCTCAAAACATTTCTGGAATGGGTGGAAGAAGGCCTTTAGATCAGAAAAGTGCCTTTGTATTTTCTAGATCAAGCAGGAGAGTAGTTCTGCATCTCAGAGCTTGATCTAATCTCCTCAAAGAGCTACACAGTAATCTGGACAGTTCCATGGTGTCTAAGGAGAGTGCTAGGAGCTGCCCCTGGATCAGGAGCGAGGAGACCAAACAATCCAGAATCCAACTCCTAAGGAATCTGCTCAGCCCCACCAAAGATGTGGAAGTGAACAGCCATATTCTCTATTTATACATGGCACTAGCTGATCCTTATGGGATGAATCAAAAAATATAACCATCATACTCAATCACAAAATCTAAGGAATGTGTGTGTGAAAAAGGGACATACTAAATCCTCAAAAAGGCCAGCTCAGTGTGGAATGAAGTCTCTCCCTGCTGCCCCCTTAGCAGTTTGATATCAAGTACATTCCAGGAATTCAAAGCAAGTATTGAAAAAAAGTTATTTCAAAGAAATGACAGTGAAAGGCTAATTGGAAAAGCACTCATTCCAATAAGTATCACTGAGAAAAAGCTTTAACTCATATATTCACCTTTAACTCAAATACTCTCCTTTTGTTTAAACACTGCAAACCTATGGCATGCACCAGTGGGACCACTTTGTCATTGGAAAGTTCTTGCCGTTATATGCCTTCAACAAATAATTATAAAGTAAAAAAATGAAGTCAAATGGTTGGTAGACACACAGATTTCAGATACACTCAATTTCTGTAATTTTTGTGAAAACTGGTGACTAGCTGCAGTGGATACCCAAAATTAGTACCCAGAATGAGAAATAAAAGGCTGAAATGGGAGTGTAACAGATACACATTTCATCTGCTCTAGTGCATAGTTAGCCAGTTAGCACTTGGCGTGTTTGGGTTTTTTTGCCAGAACAGTGGTTGGAAGCACTGGACAAGCAAGGGCAATACCTCTCTTGTATAGAGAGGACTCTCTGTCCCACTAGAGGACGGTGAGAAGTTCTTGAACACTGTGAGAGAGCAAATATCACTCCTATCTTAAACATGGGGAATAAGGAAGATCCAGGCCTGTCACTCTCACCTCAGTCCCTGGGAAGGTGATGGAACCATCATCAATCCTGGAAAGCATTTCCAAACACATGATGGATGAGAAGATGATTGGGAGTAGTCTGAATGGATTTACAAAGGGAAAATCATGCTTAACTAACATGATGGCTTTCCACAATATGGCAACCAGCTCTGTGGATGAAGGGAGAGCAGAGGATGTTGTTTACCTGGCCTTTTATGGCTTTTGACACCTGTAGCTCTGCAGAGAAGGACTTTGGCGTCCTGGTGGGCATTACGTTGACCATGAGCTAGAAATGCACTCTTGTAGCAAAAAAGGCCGACGGTATCCTGGACTGCATTAGGAAAAGCACTGCTAGCCTGTCACAGGACGTGATCCTTCCTCTCTACTCAGCATCTGTGCCAAACTCTAGGTTCCCCAGTACAAGAAAGAAATGCAATTACTGGGGAGAGTCCTGCACAGGGCTATAAGGATGTTTTGGCTGGAGCATCTTTCATACTAGGAGAGATCAAGAGAGATGGGACTGCTCAGTCTTGGAGAAAAGAAGATTCAGAGGCGTTCTTATCAACGTGTATAAATAGCTGATGGGAAGGAATGAAGAAAGTGGAGTCAGACTCTCCTCAGTAGTGCCCACTGAAATCACAGGAGGCAACAGGCACAAATAAAAAGCAGGACATTCAATCTGATCACAAGAAAACACTTTTTACTGTGAGGGTAGTCAAACACTGCAACAGGTTGCCCAGAGAGATTGTGGAGTCTCCATCTTCCACGTGGAGATACTCAAAACACAACTGGCCACAGTCAGCAGCCTGGACACAGCTATGCAGCCTGCTCTAGCTGTTCCTGCTTGAGAAGGGGGTTGGACTACCTGATCTCAAGAGGTCCCTTCTAACCTAACCAATTCTGTGATTCTGTACCATAGCAAGGGAAACCTGGACAGTCATTGAGAATACCGATGGCAAGGCCAAGTTACCACAGCAGAGATTAGGAAACAAATATCCACAGGAATCTAGATTTCATTAATTTCACTTCTCTTGGAAATCCGTGATTTTTCTGCAGCCAAAGTTCAACCAATTTCTTAGCAGGCAGCAGCATCCCACACATTCTGCATTGCAAGATTAAGACGTTAGGCTAGAGAACAAAACTCCCTGATTATTGCACTTGCGATACACCAGAATCTCCTATAGCAATGTCATACACCATCTCACACACTCCAGTGAGCATTATTTGGATCACCATCAGGGGAAGTGGGAAGGAGATTTCAAAAATCCTAAAATGAAAGATAATAGCTTAGCTCCACGGAAGACAACACACAGCTCCCACTGACCTCACTAGGGCCAGGTTTTTATGATATAGAAAGCAGTAACTTGTGTATTCATTCTGTCCTGACACCTGATATTGTATCATGTAAGTAAACCCCTAAATGGCTTAAAATGGATATGGCAAAATCCAGGAGCAGAGAGCCATTCCAGTGTCCTAATCTTACTCATCTAATTGTCTCTCACTGACGCTCTTCGGTGAAAACTGACACTTACATGAATAGAGTTGAAAGAGAGAAAACTTATGATAGGCAATCAGTAAAACAATCCTCATTGCTCAGTGCTCTTCTGCGATAACAACAGTCATTATGAAATGTACAAATGCCTCTGCCATTTGTACATAAATCAGTGTCAAACAGAGCATGAACCAGGTTTCCATTGAGAACACCCTGCTATGGGAAGCCACATCTGGCCACTGAATGGCCAACAGTGGTGGTGGTAGCAGCAGGGGCGTTCCACTGACATTTACTTAACTACCAGTTGGATCTAAACACACTTCAAGGTATGCAACATATTCTCCTCCTGCTTTCTTCACAGTCCCCAAAAGAATATTTTTTTTTCCCCAAGCTACCTCACCTTGAAAAAAAACATTGCTTCTCTTTGTTTGAATGTATTTGGCTGCTTTTCTGCTAACTACAATGCATTCCCTACTCATTGAGAAAAAGGTGGACCTGAAAGAAATCTGCAGGATGTTTTCTGTGCGTGTGTGTCGTATAGACAGTAATGTTGATCCTCTTCACAGCTTTTAAATATCCCTTCAACAATTTTGATTACTTCAAATCTCGTTGCAATTCCTTCGGTCCTGAATTTTCAAAAGAAAAACTAAATGTCTTGTGCAAAAAATCTAACAAACGTTTTTAATCAAAATCTTTTTCTGTTACATACTTCATGTCTTTCCACTGTCAATATTCTCTAGAGAAAGCTTATTTAGTTTTTTTTCTTAAATACCTTTAAATGATCTTTTGAATCTTTTCCATTTTGCTTCATTTACATAATCTACCAATTTTTAACATGCAATTCAGTTTGCACTTCAATATGCCCTTCAAGGTGACCTCTGAAAAGGTTTCCTAAATGCTGAGGTTAGGACTTTGTCAACAGAGGCAATATCAGCACAGTTGAAGATGATGACATGCATTGTTCTGCTTTCTGGTGGTTCAGAGTGGCAAGGTGCAGATGGTAGAAACGTCTGGTAGAGCAACAACATCCTTGGCTTATGGCAGTAAAGTGCAAAATGGAGCAAGCAAGAGAATAAAAACATAAATTGTTGTATAATAATTCAATAATCTATCACAGAAAAAACTCCTTAAGAAATTGTATCAAAGACAATTAGTAGCAAGAAGAGGAGTGTAAGTAGATGAATGGGTTTCAACAGGAAAGAACTGAACATTTGCAAGGATTCTCTGTTCTCAAAGAAGCCTCCCCTGCAATTTAAAGGCATAGAAGAGGGTACACAAAATACCTGCAATACAAAAACGTGAAATAAGATTGTGCCATGGTTAAAACAATCTTTGTGCATGCCTCATTCACTGCTAATGCCAGGAATCACTGTATATATATATACTGTATATACATTATATACATGTGTAAATAACTGTAGCAAAATTGTGTTATACTACCATCATCCAAATCTTCAGACGTACTGAAAGCTTCAAGTAGGAAATGTGTGTGCTCAGAAATTGTAAAATAAAGTGCTCTCCCTGCTTCCTGTTAAGATATATCCCTTCACACAAGATCTACTTCTCTCTCTTCCAGCTCAGTTATTTCCCACTGTCAAGTCAATCGCTGATTTTGGTGCTCATTTGTAAAAAGATTCAGGGAGTCCAAGATCCCAAATGATTAAGGGTAATTAGTCTTATTATAGATGGTTACTGATATACCTGGTTGCTGTTTTACTGGCACAGATGGTAAAACAGCAAGCAGGTATTGATTACCATTGATTGGTAATCACTGTTGATTACGTTGGCTTTGTAACTTTGGGAATATATTTCAGAAAGTACACCGGCTGGTGTCTAGAACACTTGCTGAACCTCCTTCCTACACCTGAGATTCACAGCAAGGATTCAACCCACAATTATCAGCTGGAAAGACAACACCATCTTGCAGTGCAGCAGTATTTCCAATAAGAAGCTACGCTATACAGTGGATGCCTTGTACGTATCGTGGAGTTTGGGTAACATAAAGCAACTGAACGTGATTTGTGGCCTTAAAGTCAACACACTCCACCCTAAGAGACCCCAGAACTAGTAATGGTTTAGAGCTGCTAATCAACAGTTCTGTCATTCTGTGTATACCATTGCTGAGTTAAATAAAAGGAAGGAGTTGAAAGAACTTCAGCTGTGAATTACACTTAATAAAGTGATCTACCCACCACATTATTCTTCAATTGCAGCTGACAAATCCAAGACAAGGACTGTATGCTATTGGCCTGCCTACAGTCTGATAACACAAAAAGTCATTTTCCCTTCTCTTTTTGTACATGTAAAAAATGTTAAACATTTAGTTTACTGTCATTTTCTAATGTTGTCTGAAATACATTGTGACACATCAAAAACGTCTGTAGAATGCATAAAAAATGTGCTGTCTGTTTCAATACACTACTTCAGTCATTCCTCTGCATTTGATGTTACCTGTATTTAAATGTCTAAAGCTGCCTTAATTATTTATTTTATCACCTTTCTAAAACATTCTTTTCTCTTTCTGCTATTCTTCCATTTTTTCAAATAAAATTGTATAAAACATGTAACAGCAGTTAGAACAGATGCAAAACTGGGGATCCGCTGATCAGGCATATGTAAACCATTACTGTTCACTTGAGTCTATCAGTACTGAATACCAGCACGCATTCAGTTCTTGATCCACCTTGATGCTGAAATGGCTTCTTGACCACAGATGAGTCCCATAAAAAAATTGTCCTCTGGAATAGTAAGGTCCCATTACATGCATTCAGACATGAGACCACTAAGTATTTCCCAGGAGACACTGCACCTTCAGGATTTAGCCTTCAACATCACTTCTCCGAGTTATCAAAAGAAGAGCTGAACTACTTATAACGTGCTTTAAGATGCCTGGGCAAAAAGCATGCAGTTGTGCAATGTATTTATTAACCACCATTACTGTATTCTACAGCTTTACTTCAGAGAGGCTGGCTGAAGACCTACACCATTCATATTTTGTCTACTACAAAACCTGAAACTTAAGACACAGGCATGGGAAACAAATCATTATAAAACTGCTCCCACAACAAAGATATACTCTGACATGCTCCTGAGATTATAAATTAACCTCTAATTACAGATTACAAACCAGCAAAATGGAAGCCCAGATACATCTCTTTCTGTTGTAGGCTAACTGATCCATCGCCAAATATTTATCAGGAGACCCTCAGATGAATTTAGTGATGTCAGGAAATGAAAGATAAATCTGGCTGGCTTTATGCCAGGCATAATGGCAGCAGCAGCTGTGTTTGATTCATTTATACAGGTCTGGGAATTAATCTCCCAGTCAGCCAGGTTGGACGTCGGAACTGGATTTCTCCTGAGAAAAAGCACTATTCTAAACTGTGCAGCAGGAAAATACGAAAAATTGCAATGTGAACAAAAATCCATACTGACTAGGATGAGACACCCACATTCATCTTCATTTCTGAATTTAGCCAAAATATGAAGATACGCAGTATAAAGAGCTGACAGGCTACTGCATTATCTAATCTTTACAAAGAGTATTTGTGTTAGGCATGGAGCTTAATTTAGGAAAGTTTGATTTTCCTTTCCCTGCACCCATTCCCCTGCTAACACTTTATTCAAGGAATCAATTAGACCTTGATCAACCATTGATCAAGAGTTCCCAATTGGGAGCCGTAATGCATTTTATCTTCAGTTACTGTTCCTAAATAACACCTATTTCTGAGCATGCACTTAATTCTTTTCATCAATACTTTGCTACCCTTCAACATGCCTGTTAATAGCACTTTGAAGGTGCACTTTCAATGAAATCCTCCTTTGACAAACGAATTAGTGAAACTATTGGGATTTCCTTTGGTGATTTTACTTTTTTCAGCCACACAGGCAAATAAATTCCATTCCCCTCACCTCCTGCTGCCTAAAAAAAGGTTAAAGTGATGTGTTGGAGTTCCAGATACTAAGTGGAAAGCTGTTCAGAACAAACAGAAAAAGATAACGAATAATGCTTTAAAGCAAACATTCGTTATTTTTCAGTAAATTCCCTATAGAGTGAAAGATGTGATGCATCTTTGCAATCTCCAGAATTTTTCACTGTCATTAGCATTTCCCTAGCAATATTTCTTTTAAAAGGTGCATTTCAACCTTGACAAGACTTCAGCACATGATTAAGTCAGTCCCATAGATTTAAGCATGCACTTAAGTGCTGAACTGGGACAGATTTAAACCTGTGACTGAATGCCTTGCTGAAAAGAAGCCAAAACGAATTGGTTATAATTAAATTCTTTTGATGAAATTTCTGCAACTCCCTATTGTGTGACACCAGTACTGAAATGCTAATAAACTAGTTAAAATTAAGCTTATTACCAAGTGAAATAAACCACAGAGACACTTCTGCCTTTTCTTATTTTATTCCACCATTTATATAACATTATTTTGCATTACAGAAATAAAAGACTTGATCAGGGCTAATGCATCACCTTCTCAGAGCAATAATTGCAGTGCACTGCAATCCAGGAGACAATCTATAGATTCCTCCACATCTGCCTGAAACGCTACTCCTGTTTATCTGAGAAACAGCTTTTAGCTATGTCAGCACTTATTCAAAACCCTAACTCCAGAACACTGCCAGACAGATGGTACATGCCAGGAACTGTTCAATGTGTGGAGAGCCCTTTTAAAAATTAAACAAATGGAGCTCTAACTGAAAAATAAAGCATTAACACACGGGCTGCTCAGAAACCATTGCACACACATACCAGGACTTGCACACTCTGAAGCATGTTACGTTAATGCAGCATATCCCTGCAGAAATACCACAGTTAAAAATGGCCTTGGCCTCTTGAGAGTCTTCTGCACGCCAACAAAGACAGATACTACCCACACAGATACTGTTCTGAAATTCTCCCAGCCTTGCACAGCAGCAGGAACAGCTATGTTTGCTGTGGCAAAGGGGGATACAGGGACCCAATATTTCTACCACCACCACTCAAAAGTTTCAACAGTAAGAAGTTTTAAAACATGCGACAATGGGACTGTGTAGGCAAAGTCAAATGCTGAGGAAGAAATGCTGGTAGAAGAGGCAGGCCATCTGACTGAAGAGCAGTGGAGAGTGACCATCCTGCCAGTTTTGCAGGACTTTCCAAAGCCGCTTGCTTTCCAATAACTTAAAACCATCTGTAAACTGCGTACAATTTGGATGACCCTGTCCTTTCATTTTAGCTTCCATTTCTCCATTTTCAAAAAGATTAATATCATCTCTGTGTGAGCCTTGGACAGTCCTGCCTGCTAGGCTGACTAGGAACACGAGGCATTTTGTTACCTGAGCAGACATCCTGCTCCGCTGAAGGTCTGTCAAAAACAAACATGGAAAACTTTTAAGTTCTCTGGTCAGATGCTCAATGAGAACAACAGTTTCTGCAGCAGGTTCGAACTAAACTTTCTGTATGAATAATTTCTTCAGCTTGATTGTGAACCCCTTCCTCATATTGGCAAGCGGCTCACAGCATCAGATCATTTCTGTAAGCAACTGCTCATGAGTGCAGAAGGTGAAAGAGATCCAGTTTTCCCACTTCATCTTTAAAACCAAATGTGAGAGAGGTTGTGAGGACTGAGCTATACTTGAAATCATACCCACTACATTCCAGTCTGCTGCCTACAATGTGTACAGGACCAGGCAAAATATCGATCGGCAATTACAATAATTTGTAAAATGTTTTGAGAAACAAAGCAAGAAATGCATCAATCTACAGACCATATTTTTTATTAGCTAGCAGTAAAAGCTATAGAGGAACTCATTACAATTTACTGCGACACAGAAAACAAGAGCATTTTCACACATCTCATGAAAAACAGCAGTAGCCATTATTTTTCAATCCTCTATCATTCTGTGGGCCATTTTCAACACAGCCAAGCAGACATGGAATTTAAGCTGTAATTTTCACAGGGACCCCAAGTGAGTTAATGGCCTAGTCTTTATGGAAAATTCTGGTCTTAACTTTGAGTTGCCAATAGCAGTAACTGCTGCCATAATCAAATATCATAGCCAGTGATCCTTCAGTGCTTTTGTTCCTTAAACTGGCTTGTATTACTCAGTTTAACATTTCAAAAAGAAAAGGGGAAAAAAGACCACATTATGGTGGTTTAGTTATGTTCTTCCATTTGTGGGCATTAAACAGTGGTACCATAGCTCTGCCTATAAATAAGAAAAAATGCAGACATATGAACAAACAAGCCTGCTGAAAAAAATCATGTATTACAGCTGCAAAAAAGTAAATATGGACTTTTTTTTCTGTGCCTCCAGGAGAATCATCACAGTAAAAATACATAAAGATGCTAAAACCAGAAGGATTATACAAGTTAGAACCGGTACAAGACTATGCATTTTATTAGCATAATTTATATTCTAACAGGGTCCAATCTGGTGTTGAGAAATATAAGGAGCCTCTGACAGGATAGGGCCCTCCTGCTTTCTCTTTATCACAATAAAATTAAGATCTCTTATAAATACATATGGAGCCTCACATAGAAATGATCAACTTATAAAAATGTCAAATTCTGCTCTATATAAATGGAATAACAATAAAACATATAAAAGAGAATATTCAAGCTATAGATGGGTGGGCATTCACAAAACCATTCATTCACGTGACTGGGTGCGTCACCTGGGTGCATGCTCACCCTGTGGCTGATACTGCAGTGCAAGCACCAGCTTGCTACTGTGCCCATTCTACAGCAGAAGGAACAAAATGGACATCATTCACTGGACAAGTGCTATTAAATCAGCTGCAATACCCAGCCCTGCCATCGGCACAGCTCAGTCTCTCAAAGCCCTTGCCATAAGCCAAAACACCGAGAGCTCTAAATTTAGAATCAGCCCCAGCTGCCTGCAGAGTCTTGGGCAACTCTCTTATCCTTCCTTTCCACCTAAATAGGGTAACAACACCACCCTGCTTCATGGAAAGAGGAGAGTATTGATTAAACTCCTCAGCGAGGGACAAAGTATCCACTCCAAAATCCTTCCACATGACAAAGTAGGAGTAAATGAAAAGTGCCAGGGAATCCATTATTCAACCTCTTCTCAAGCCGGAAACAGAAAATAACGATTGGCCCCATTTTATCCTGGGAAGAATTTTACACATACATACACTCCTAATTAACAGAAGGCTACCAGGTATTTGAAAAAACTGAGGTTTTTATATATATATATATATAGAGAGAGAGAGAGAGAGAGAGATGTGAATGACATAGGAGGAGGAGCCTTCAAAGTCTTTAATCTGAAGAGTCTTTTTCTGGTTTTGCACACAAAATGAATGTTACTTTCTTCTGATGTACAACTGTT
This sequence comes from Charadrius vociferus, assembly GCF_000708025.1. Lineage (NCBI taxonomy): Eukaryota > Metazoa > Chordata > Aves > Charadriiformes > Charadriidae > Charadrius > Charadrius vociferus. The sequence goes on from NW_009649309.1 coordinate 270,181, forward strand.
AGTGTAGATTGTTCTTTCACTGATTTTCCAAGCAACTGCATTAACTGAATTACTGCGGTGGACTTGCCTGGGTTAGCTACTTCTCCATACCACTGCGCATGGCAATACTGTTGTTCGCATGAGGAAAGCCAGCACAGAAATTCTAAGCATGCTGTACGAATATACTAGTTCTAGGCTGCTGCTGTTTTATTTATTCTGTAGGCAGGACTGTAAGTGTAACAAACTATTGATTTCCTCAGTATAAGAACATGGATTTAAAGCTATACAGGAACATTAAGAGCCTCAAATTTGATCATCCACAATACACAGACTACAGCGATTGCTTAACTCAGTAAAACTGCACTTGAACTGGAGCCCATTATTTTAGACTCTGTTTTGATCTTAGACAACTGCAGCATACCTTCTGCATCAACCTACAGTATGTGACTCAGAGGAAGGTTAAATTTCCTGATTTCTTTATTAAGAACAAACAAAAGCCACTACAAACCAACAGGCCGGAGGAGGGAGGGAATCCTTCCTGACACCCTTTTTTCACTATTTTTACCTCTGAAGAGCGAGGACCAACATTCTCTGTGACACACTTGTCAACATAACAGCACTGATGGCTTTATGAATAAAAATGTTTCTTTTCTTTTTTTTCCTCCATACCCACACACTTATCAAACTATCAGACTCAACAACAGTCAACAGTAGGGAATTCCACAAGATGATGATGTGGAGCATAAATAACATTTATCTTTCAAACCTACTCCTTAATATTTTCAAGTATTTCTTCCGTGTTCAAGACAGGTATGTAGTATGTCAATATTTTCAAAACTGTTACCATTTATTATCTTAAGATCTCTTAAGCAGAGGATCTTTTCCTTTTCCAAACTGAACCACGGTAGTATCCATAATCCCTCTTTATGACTACTCTCTGCCACCTTTCTAGTGCTTCTAATTGTTTCTGTTACCCTGAAATGAAGTAACAAAATTAAATTCACAGTGAGGAGAGTCCGTCCAGTTATACAACAACACGATAATATTTTCTAACTCATTCTCTTTCTAAATATATGCCAAGTGTTGTATTTGGTTTTTGGAGGCCCATTGCATATTAAGTAGATGCCTTTATTAAGCTGTCATGTATGACGTGTAGATCTTTCTCCCAAGAGGTTACAAGTAATTCAGAATCCAATAATGCATACAAGTAATCTTAAATTGCCCCTTCTACTTTAATTACTTTGCAAGTTAATTCTATGTTCCAGCTACAGCATGACGTCCAGCAACCTAGCTCGTTTCAGTCCTTCAGAAGTGCACCTGACAATCACTTACAGTGTGCATAAATTAATTCACAGCCTTTCGAGAAAGTAACGTTGATATCTTATCCACTCCGCATCCAGGTTATTGCTAAACATACTGAATATAACTACGTCTACTGTTAATCTTAATTTTATTTTGATATTTTGTGTTGTTAATTTTAATTTATTTTTCACTATTTTGTCTTTCCGTTCCAGAAGAAGCTGTTTATTGGTCATATACCTGATGAGTGTTAATTCATGGCAAAATCTGGCCACCTACCCTGTGATTTTCAAGCTTCCTTTGACTGAAAAGGCAGGTGACGCACAATTATACCCTTGTTTTGCATTTATTAATGTAAGATTTTTTTTTCAGAAAAAATATTTTAAGATGTCAGATAGGCAATCTTGCCCTTGCAACAGAAATGCCAAGTGAGCACAGGAACAAAAGTCAAACACAAGCAAAATTTGAAAACACAAACAAAAGCTTTGTTTATTAAACTTTTATACATTTACCTTGGCTTTCCACTAGAAACTGAGTACACATATGCTACAAGGAGCAACCTGGAAAGATAATGAATTGTGTTCCTTTGCCTGTGCTAATGTCACCTTCTTTGTAACATTAATGTGGCTCTTAAATGGGAAACGTATTTTTTTAAAATCCTATTTGTTCTGATGGGTGTCTCTTCCTACATGTTCCTAGTAAGGCTCTGTTGGCTTCTTTCCTTTTTGTGGAGGTTTTTGGTGCGCTTGTTTTTTTTTTTTAAATGGTAGATGCACTTGGCAATATCTGTGACCTTGAGTTGTACACATGAGCAAGCAAGAGAGCACAGTCCTGCAAGGCTGTTTATGCATTCTGAGAGCTCCTTCTGAGAGGGGTGTCTCAAGGAAGACAGAAGCATGATGTGCATACCAAGCCAAGTGCTTCATGATTTATTTATAGGGAAGAGGGGCATAAAAATTTGCTGAAGGGGAAAGAAAAATGAAGAATCTGACTTACCTTGTCGGTGTAGACGAAGAACAGAATCACAACAGTGAGCTCCAACAGAAATATAATTAACAGCATAATAAAAAACTGTCAAGAGAAGAAGGGACAGGGAAAAAAAAACAAAAAAGTGAAAACCATCAATATCTATTTCAGCTTTTTCGGGATGCACAATAAGTACATTCAGCAGATCGTGCAGAATGGGGAGTGGGAGTCATACAGGCATCAAGATGCAAAGCTGCTGTGTTACAGCAGAACAGAAGGCATGCAACATCCAACAACTGAAAAATAGGTAAAGGACTAGTCAGGAAACACAACAGTATCTGGGCATATGGATGGCTGATGTGACTGTGATCAGTGATACATAATATCAATGATTTCAGTAAAACAGCATAAAACCCCACAAAGATCTGTCCCCCCAGCAGGCCAGTCCTCTATCTGACAGTAACCATTGAGGAACAGACTGCCCAGGGAAGTGGTGGAATCGCCATTCCTGGAGGTATTTAAAAGATGGGTAGATGTGGTGCTTAGGGACATGGTTTAATGGTGGTTTTGGCAGTGTTTTAGGTTGATGGTTGGACTTGATGATCTTAAAGGTCCATTCCAACCTAGACAATTCTGTGATTCTATGACTCTTCCCAGGTTAGGTTTTCTTTATTTTTTCTCCCATTAGATCTTTCCAGTTAACAAGATATCAGCAAAATCCACAGCTTAGACTTGTCATTGGAAGAGAAGGTAGCCTGGTCCATAAACCATAAGGTCATAGCTCTTTTCAAAGGGAATTGTGGGAGAAGTGAAAAGCACACCAAAAAAGCTTGTATGCCAAGTTCACTTTATGAGCAGTTTTTGGCAGATACACAAATTACCCATGGGTTTCAACTGAAAGGGGTTGATTTGTACTGAAGACATCAAAGCAAAGTTGGTCCATCTCTTTTTCTCCTCATAAGCCATGGAACTGTCTAAAACCCAGTAGTCAAAAGCTCAAAGGGGTGGATAAAAAAATTTTAACACAGAGATTTCTGGTAGATTCTCTAAAGCCTTCAGCTGTGATTGACTTCAGAGAGAGGACGTGTTGGCAATGCCAAAGACTTCTGAAAAACCATATTCTCTGCTTTTTATTAAGATGCTGGCTGGGTCACAGCAGTTGCACAGACTTTAGAACAAGTGCTATCAGAGCATTAAAAGAAACTGAGTTTTGCAAAGATGGGTGAAGGAAACAGTCACTTTGGAAACTTTTTAGGCTCAGGCAAAGGTCCTGCTCCCTACAACACAAACTCCATACACTTAGTAGCCTGCAAGGCTGGAATCCTAATACTGAGCAACACTGACTTAATTGAAATTCCATCCCCAAGAGAATAAAAAAGCTACAGTCTCTGTAGGTTCACCCACAAGGCTGCAAAACTTATGAAAGTTTAATAGCTACAAAGCCTTATCAGAGCTTCTTCACTGCCTGGTAAGTCAAAACCAAACCTTTGAACCTATGGATTTCTGTGATTGAATGGAGGGCAAAAGGTCAAGAAGGGGAAAATACCTTTCTCCACTAGTACAATTACATTATCTACAGAACTCGTTGCATTTTGCCCTACGAGTCTTAAATTAAAGTTTATTTTCAAATCTTCATCACTAGTATCTTCACACCTGCCTGACCCTAATACTGGATCCTATTACTGCCCAGTTTTGAATCACAGAACTCATTCTCACTCGTGAGCCAAGCTGATATCCATATCATTACCATCCAGCACCAATCTTCAGTACAGCTTTGCAAACCAGCCTTGGTGCAGCTTTCTTACTTTTTATGATTTTAGCATGCTGCATAGTATTAATTGAAACAGGACAAAGCACATCCCTCTTTGCAAAGATGCACAGACGCTTTAGTATATTTTATCTGGCTGTGGGATACTTTTTTGCTTATCCATAAATCATGGCTTTTCCAAAATATACATGTGAATACCACTGTCTCCCTGTGAAATTCATGGGCATAGCCTGGATTACATTAAGCAAAGGAAGGACTCATACCCATTACAAGCAGTGATCAGCGTTTCCTACGCTGACCCCAGTTTAATCATCTTATAATTTTGCCAAACCTTAATTGACTATGCTTATATGTTCTGAGCTTGTTACTGTCTAAAGGATAAAAGCTTTGGGAAGAACTTCAAAAATAGCACTTCAGTCACTTCTAAGAATGAAGCAGGGCAAAGTATGTTATTCTGCCCAGGTTAAATTTCTGGTGGCTTAATTTCAAATCCTCTCATGTGCCGATGTTTAGAGTAGGGACCTGAACCAATGTGTAGCTGCATTTCAGGTACGTGCCTTTCGTCTTACCCAACTATGCGTGGATTTTTGTGGGAAAGTTATTAGCCTTCAAAAAACTGCATTTCACTCATCCAATAGAGATGAGAGGGCTCGACAGCTAAAACCTTCAAAGTCTACAACCATAAAAAGCCTACTCACATCCTTCCCACAGCTCACGCGTGACCAGACAACTTGCAACAGAGCATCTTCCCTGTTCCTATGGCACCCACACATGTGCACAATGCCTTTCTGCCATCCCCTCAAAGCCAATGGCCACTTCACAGGACATGCCCTGGGAACAGTGGGCATAGCCAGGAAGGGAAGTAAAATTCAGGGACCTGTTTTTTTCTGTGCTCTGAAGAAAGCTTTCCTCCCTTCTCTGCACTCACCAGCACAGAGACAGTACATACAAGCCCAGGGAATGACTTTGCAGGAGAAAGGAGAGCCTGAGGAACAACGTTTTTAACAGCAGATGGGGAATGGTTTGGTTTAGGATATGATCTGGCTACCGGTTTTAGAGAAACTGGACCTACTGGCAGTAGCCGATTGGGCAGGAGACGCCAGAGAAAAAGGCAAGGCCTGTGCAGCAGGCAGGGATGCTTGTGCACATGGATATCCAGGAGGAACTACACTTTTGAGAGTATGGCGGCCTGTGGAGGACCCCGCACTGGAGCCGTGGAAAAAAAAGAGCGAGAAATAAAGAGTGGCAGAAAAAGGAAAGGACCCCACACTGACCCCCATGACTGAGTATAATGTGTGGGGAGCAGACTGGAGACTGGCCGGGGGGGAAGGGAAGGAAAGGTGTCTGGAGGGAAGTTGAGGAGTTTTTTCAAGCGTGTAATTGTTTGTCATTATTTCTCAATATGTTTATCTTAATTGGCAATAAATTAAGTGAAATTTCACGACTCAAGAGTGTTTTCCCCTGCAACATCAAGTCATACAACTCTACTAACCCCCCCCATTTTAGGACCACAGCAGGCAGCTGCTGTTGCCAGCTATGACGCTATGTGCAGGAACAGAAGCCTGTGGGATGGATCTCCTGGTGAGACCATGATGGTGCTCTTTCCTTCTTCAGTTCATACTAAAGAAATAGGTATAACATTGCCATCGTAAAAGATGCTAAAATTGTGAAGTCAAGCACTGAAAATTTAGGAAATGTCAGAATAAAAGTTCTCTCGGTGGAGGTTCCTTCAAGCTATCACTGGTGGGAACTGAGTTTCACGCACTGTAGATTTTGGAAGCCATACAGTGAATGAAAATTAATGTAGACTGTTCAGAAAGCCAAAACCTAGATAAGTAGGATTATGCTTTTTCTCCACAGAAAAAATTGGTTTTTTAAATAAAACTTCTAGTTTTATCTTTCTTACTATTTGCATTCATTGACAAAAAGTACACTGTTACATCACAGATAAATAACACTTATTAGTAACCCCACTGTGTGCAGACAGTAGATACACACACCGTATTTTTAATTGCAGAGGTAAATTAGGTGAGGTCAACCTCAGGGTGGAGGCCCCAAATTCACCACTTGGTAAAAGCTACAAGCACTTATGTGTCAGCAGATTTATCATCACTGTCTAAAGAAGAACCCTACCTGAACCCAAACCAACACATCAGAAAGTAAAAATTGAGGCTTCAGACTGAGCTGGCTGCAAAGCATAGCCTGCACACATCAGCACATGTGATCTACCAAACTAAACTGCATGCATGGGTGCATGCACAACCTTCTCCTCTATTCCCATAGCACCTTCCAAAAACAGTCCACTTTCAGTTCCATCCTCAGTATCATCCCAAATGGAACGATGCCCTGTTGGGACATTCAAATTCAAAAGGGAGAAACATAAGCCCACTGAAGGCTCACAACACCCAACCCCCACCAGCTCCTTTTCAAATGAGTTTTCTCACTGTGGTGATAAATACAGAGAAGAATAAAAATGAGTTTTGCTTTGGTTCACTGGGGCTGCAGGCTGTTGGTATAATAAAGATTTATGCATGGAGAAACAACAATCCCAAAGCAAAACACTCACGTAAAACTCTATAAAAAAAAAGATTAATCTGACTTTGTACAGAGACATGTTTTACCACACTACTTGTCAAACAGTGGGATGCGATCTAGTAGAGGTTCACTGGAGAGGTACCTACTACACAGCTTTTCATAAATTACACCTGAAATAACCCCACAGAAGTTTTGATGAGAAGGGAGGTAAAGTGATGCTGATTTCCAACCCTTAAGAAAACTAAGGCCAGTTTCTCAGCACATGCTTTCATATTCTACAAAGCCCATGACTTTCGCACAGGTTCCCATGAAAGGAGTAAAGGAAGTATGCAATTGCTATCAAGCCTACCTCATAGCTATGCATCACCCCTGATGTCAGAGAGAGAAAAATCTATCAGAGAAGAAGAGGTTTCAATTTGCAACTCCATCCCCATTGGAGCTGTACTAGGCTTTTGACCGACTAATTCTGTTTCCCTTCATCCAGCCTCTTAATATCAGTGGGAGAATCAAGAACTGTTCCCTATGTACATCATTTAAAGCATGTCTCCATCACAGCTCACAAAGGCACAGAGCAACAAGTTAATTATATTTTCTTCCCCCAAAACCAAGATTCTCTGGTTTCTCAGGCATTACAGACACTTGCCTCTCTGCACTGCTTCTCCTTCCCAAATTTGCTCAATAGTTCTACCATGTTGCTCAAATTGCCCATCACTCCATGTCAGGAGTAGCTGATCTCAGTCTCCCAAAGACAGAAGTGACCAAGTACAACGAAAATCCTTTTAGTCTCCTAACATTTTGCTATGAGACTAAATGTGATAACTCATGGCAAGATCAAGATTGCTGTGTTTAGACTGATGCCTGAAGCAACACTTTTAGTTTGATAGGAGTCTGCCTTAGAAGGAGACAGTAAGATCTCAGTGTGCCAGACCATCTTCTCAACTTAGCTAATGACAGGAGATGGAAGTTTCCTGCAAAGTGTTATTCAAATCCTCTCCGACAAACAGCAAGAAAGCAGTAGCAAGACCCCAAAGCCAGCAGTCTCTTTGGAACAGTGACACGTTCCAAAATTGTTTTAAAGTTCATGGCTTATCAAATAATTTGTTTAGACCAAACAGCCTACAAATTAGCAAAACCTACTTAAGAAACTGGACAAACAACTTCAACAGTTAGCCTGTGCTGTGTTCCATCACGTAGTGCCTACACTGTTAATCTGTCCGCAAGGGTACAGTTGGCTTCTATTCTGAAGGAGACAATATGAAGTAAAACACATGAGCAGGCAGGTTGCTTCTGTGAAAGTACTTCAGCAAGCAAACTGCTCTTGGCCTGCAGCAGCTCCCAAGACAAAGAGAAAAAAATAGAAGATTTACTGGCAATCCTTCCTCTGCAACAACTGCAAGTTTGATATAGTCAACCATTTTGCTTTTTAGATAGGCTGGATTACCAGTATTACATTTCACTTCCTAATTAATAAGAACATCAGGTAAAAGAAATTACAGAGAATTCATTAGGCTATTGAAATTATATCGACCAGACTGAGTGGAGCTGCCTTATTACTATTGTTGGCATTGTCAAAATCTTATGTCTTCCCTGCAGAAGTGCAGCATTCCTATGCCTAAGCAAATTAAAACAGATGTACCAACAAACTTAGATACATAAAGTCAAGCACCAAAAGGGTGCTGAACGCTATAAACTATTGCCAAATTTACTGCATATTCCACACTTTGGAAAAAATCAAGCTACCTGTGAAAAGTCAAAATCAATGCTACTGAGGTACTGGAAAACAGAACTCCAGCTACTGGAGAACAACCCACTCTTTATAGCGGTCCTGTGCCTGCTTTCAGGTACCAGTGCTTGCCAATGTTGTCTCTAGCTTTCTAAGCACAGCGATACAAAGATCATCCCCAAGCATGATAAATTTTTCCCAAAATAGCTTTTTTATTACATACTGGTACATTACTTCCACAGAATAAAAACAGATACGGTACAGACTTCATCAGCACTCAAAAAAGAAAAAAAATGAAACATTCTTCCACTTTTGAAGGCAAAAGTGTTTAACGTATCACTACTTCTCATAAGAAGTTTGATTTCACATAATTCCCCAAAGGCATTTTCATCTGATATATTAATAGGGAGTAGGAACATTATCAAAGGCTTGCTTAGTTTTTTTAAATTTTCTTTGATTTTCTTTTCCAAGGAACTGAGCAAGGAGAGGAGAACAGAAGAAAAAGTGCAATGGGAATTGTACTTGCATCTTAGAAATTACTTACTCTGCAGCCTGGAAGACTTGCACAGAAAAAGACAGAGGAACGAATAAGAAATGACAAGACAGTGCCCAGACAGTAACAACAGCTGGGATTACAGTTGGTAAAATCCCATTGTATTGATCTACATCATGAACTTCACAACGAAAAGGGAAGGGCAGCTTCCTTCCATCAGTTTCCAACACAGTGGATCTGATTGTACATCTCAGTACCAAAGATTTGCTGATACTCTGCTTGAATTCTCCTTTTGTTAGTTCCATACCATTGCTCCTACATACCACCCTTTGTAGCATCATGCCTGCTTCCTTTCTGCCCATAGTACTTAGACTCCTTGAATATTTGGAGTCTTATATGCCACCCGAGCCCTCTCTCTGCCATGCAGTGCATATTTAGTTCTTTTAATACTTCCTTGGAAGTAAATCTCTTTAGCCTCATGATCTTTTTTTTTTTTTTTTCAGCATAAAAATGATAAGTTTGCTCATAAACTGTAAAAAGGCAGTAATGTATATGAGCAAACTTATGAACAGCAACTCCATTATGAAAATGGCATGTATCTAAATTTGGTTCATCAGCTATTATTCTCTAAAAGCCTTAATAGTTAATTCATTGTGACTGCAACAAAGTCATGCATGCTTTATGCCTGCTGGATATATAGTAGAGCTCTGTTTATGTTTGGACTGTATTTTTTATGAATGTGCAAAAACTCCTGCTGATCAATAAGGCTCAAAGAAATCTGCAGTAATTATTTTTGGGAAGATATACAACATATGCAATTTCAACACATTAACAGTGTTTCATTTTAGTCTCATTACTGCTTTCCCTTGGAATCATTTAGTCTTTCTGCATTAGTAAGTGCGAGTTGAGAGACTTGACATTCCCATACTATATGTCATAGGATTTTAACTGGCATTTTGTGGTGTTTCTAGTAATTTTCCATCTTCTCCAAAAACTGACTCAAAATCAATGAAGTGTCATCAAATATTAGTCAGGTATCACTCTCACATCACAACAGTAGGTAGGAATAGGTCCATTTAACAGATCACAGATTATTATTTCTTAGCACAAATAAAGGTCTCACTGGCCTTTGACTCTCTTTAAGGATTGCTTCATCTCTTCTGCAAACATAATGCAACGGTGTGACATGATCTGGTGTCAATCTTTATCCTAGTCAAGACAGACATTCATCCTACTTGTGAAGTATGATGCAGCTGAAGGAGATCGAAAACATTAGACTAGCTCTTACAAGTCCCTGTGTCACTCCATTAATAACAAAGCAGTTGCTTAAGTTCATCTAACTAAGCTAATGGAAACAGCAAATACAACTAAAAGGCTCGGGCTTGGGGTTATTCCAGTATTCTCCATCTATGGCAAAGACATGTAAGTTAATTAGTGTCTTAAACTTTCACCTTTTTCTTAGACTTTAACATCACCTGTGTACTTAGGAAATGGAGCTTCTTCCCTGAATCTACCATCCCCAGGATATTTCTTGTCATCTGGAGCTCCAGCATGAAATGTGATCGGACAGCTTCATGCCCCAAGAGGAGGAGAGCAGCAGCAAGTGGTCCCCGCACACCCTGCTCAGGGAGTGAGTGTGTCACCAGGGCTGGCTTCACACTGAACATCTGGCTGACCCCAAGTGCTGGGCAGACTGACAGAAGCTCCCCCAAGATGATAAGGGCAAATAACATGACCAAGCTGCTCAGCTGACTTACGATGAGATGAAGGGGAAAAAAAAATTACTCAGAAATTCTGCTGTTCTCCCTTCATGCATATTTGCAAACCCTGAGCTAAGCTTGCATCTGCTAATTGTAACAATAGAAAATTTACCTTATTTCTAGGAGTCTCAAAACAGCATCTAGAAACTACACTGCATGTGTAAGTGAAGGAAATGTTGAAAAGCAGACAGTCAAGAAGAGAAAAACGGACAAGGTAGAGTATTTTGTCTGTACTTAAATTCTGCTGCTGGTTTTCTCCCCAGTTTACTGTTCCCCAACGTGCTACAGAGAGGCTGCTGCATCAAATGCACATGGGTCAGTCTTGCAGTAGCTTAAAAAAATGAACAGCAAGTTAGTTTGGTTTACCTAATTCTGCCTTTTAGCTGGTAGTACTCTCCTACTGGGGAACTGAAATGCCTATAGCATCAAATCAGATGTGACTTCACCTTATGTAGGCATCACTGATTTACACAAACTAGCCCCCATTTCTTTACCTCCAGAGTCAGATTTTTCTGAGGTTCAGGTAATTTTAATCATTAAAGAAAAAAGTCAATGTTGCTCTTTAATTTAAGAAGCAGTGTTAAGGTGGCTAAAATAGCAAATTAACGATTGGGAATATAAGCATACATGCTGCTTTGGTAAGCCTATGGCTTTCTATCTGAGGAGATAATTTTATTGTTAGGAAAAAAAATAATCAAACGTTATGCTCAAAAGTGACATGAATGTCTGTGCTGGCAATGAGCATGCAGGTTGCCTGTCCTTTACTTTCAAAATGGGAGTAATTCTGTTGCCTACCAGATCTTGCAGGTGACCTAGGTCTGGAGCAAAAGCCCATCAAAATCAGCAGAGGTCAGTCTTATAGATCAGGCAATGAACATGTCTGCTTGGAGACTGCAAGCTCTGGTAGAAAACAGGCTTCCTTGAAAGTGTTTTCTTGACCACCATGTAGTCTTATGTTCTGCTCTTCCACCATGGGGTTCATTGGATTACTTAATTGTCCTAGTCATTTGATGAGCAGTGAGGTATCTGTGACCCAATTCAAATCCTTACAGACAATAGTAGGGCCAGATGAGGCTTGGTTTCTGGGCCCCCTTTTGAAACGGTTCAGAGCCAGGTTCCTTTTCAAGAAACTCTGGCACATGAGAGTTGGTTGAATACTGAGACAAAAGTGAGGGAGGCTTTCTAAGTCATAGGGGATCTTGAGCCTGTGTAGACTGTCAGAGAAACTGATGTTGCTAATACACAGCTAAAAACTACTAGTTAATAGATTAATCAACCAGGAATTAGGAACTCAGAAACACTGATAGCCATTCAGACAAACAGATTAAGCCTTGATATAAATTAGTACAGCTACACTGACTCCTGCACATGGCACTGTCACACTGTTTGACTGCCACAAAGCAGCATCTTGGCAAACAAGAAGGAACGGGGGCATTCTTCACTGAGAGGTGGTCGGTCACTGGAACAGGCTCCCCAGGGAAGTGGTCACAGCACCAAGCCTGTCAGAGTTCAAGGAGCATCTGGATGATGCTCTAAGTCATATGGTTTAGTTTTAGGTAGCACCATGAGGAGCAGGGAGTTGGACTCAATGATCCTTATGGGTCCCTTCCAACTTGAGATATTCTATGATTCTATGATTCAAAGCATATCAAACACTAGTGGTATTGTATCAGTCTGTATCAGAAAAATAAATACTACCCTATGAGGTAAGCCCTTCCTACACACTGAGCCTAGGCTCAAGTCTAAAAACAGGAGGGAAGGAAAACAGCTTTATTCTTTCTCTCCTCTGTTTCCAGGTGCTTTGATTAACTGCTACCAGGGCTGAAGAAAAGAAGGGAGAAAGAGGAGGACTCAGACAGGTCCCATCCACTCCTGAGTTTCAGTATCAGCCAAGCGGAAGAAGCTAAAAACTGAAAGGCAATGAGGAGCAGATTCTTAATAACAAAGGAGAGGTAAAAAAACTAGGAGAGTTTGGTACTCAGTATTAACACTCCAAAGAGGCAGCAAGTTAGGGCTTTCATATGCAACACAGCACTACACAGAGAAGTGTTACACATGATATATAAGGCTCTCAGGCTGCGTGTATGATATCTTCCTCGTCTTTGCATCACTCGTTTGCTGCTATGGCTGCAGCCACAATTTCCTTGATTTTGCTACTCAGATTGCTAAAAGAACACAAGCACATGTGCTAAGCTGGAATGAGAATCTACTGTTTGGTCTGTAGCATTAAATTACTGAGATGAAGTCATTCACGGGCTATTTCTTTCCCATTTAGTTGCTTTGAAATAAATTCCCTGTCACCAATGGAGTTTCAGCTGTCAGCTCTGATTGGATCCAGTGACACTATTGAAAACAGTAGAGTTTTTTATTCTCCTTTTCTTCCCACTCATTAACTTTTTCCTCATTTTCTTTATTGCTATTTCACTTACAGATGAGCTGGCTGAAGGTTCAGAAAACTCTCAACAGCACAGTACAAAACATCACGGGCACTCATTTTCCCCTTACACTATTCCATAAATAAGAGCCTTTTGATGTCTGGATTGACTTTCAGATACGTATATAGTATCAGCTCTTTCCTCAGCTGGTCCTGACCTAATATCAAGGTTTAATTCTGATCTTATTCACATCAGCGACTGTGATGAACTCCTCGCTTATTAACATGAGATTCTCATTTAAATTAAGCTGAACACAGATCTGTCTGTTAATGATTATTTTCTTTCCCCTTCTCATTAATCATTGTTTCAGCTTTTCTACGAAAAAGAAAATAAATCAGGCTTACCCACAAATCAGGAATAAGGGGAAAGAGAGCGTATCCAAGCCATCTTCTTACTTATCTGATCCTTGATTTAATGGAAAATACCCAACCTTGGTGCTTTATAAGAAGGCCGCTGGCTTTGGGTAATCAGAGACGAATCAACATTTTGTCTAATTCAAGTCCTTTCCTCTTTCTAATATATTACTATATGGGCTATATGTTGTGAAGAATCACCTATGTCAACTTAAGGCCTTTTTAGGCCTTAAAGTTTACACAAGCAAGACCTCTCCTCTACCTCTTTTGATTGGGTTATTGGCCATGTTGCATATCCCAGCCAGGAGAAGAATGTGGGTTTTGTGCCAAATCATTGGAGAAAAAAAAAAAGTTTCACAAAATCAGAGGGTGAAATAAAGAATTGCCTATGGATCTTATTTCCTTCCAGGACATTGGCTATTATTTAAATTGCAAGTATCTGGAAACATGGTATCTATACCTGTGTGCTGTAACAACCAATAGACATAAAAATCCTTCCTTCACAAAGGGCCCAGTACTGTTTTTTACCAATGACTATGATTTTCTGCACCAAAAGTAAGTTCCTATTTGCAAAAAATTTGCATTAGACCATGTTCACATGCCCTTTCTGGCAGCTTCTCGGAATGTCCTGTTTCCCATTTAACTGAAGGTAACGCTGCAATTAGGCTGATTGGCTCAGCTGGGACAACCTGCAGTGGAGCTCATGGAAACCAGCTAATTGTGCCAATTAGACACTTTCAACAAGATAAAAATTGAGAACTAATTTTGCTTTGGGATATTTATTTACCGTTTGGACATAATACACATGATGAAAGAAATCACATTTGTCATTATTATGGAAACACGGACTAAATACTTCTTAAAGGTCATTGTGGCACACAGAACAGCTAGACATACTCTGCTGCAATCAGAGAAAGATGACAAAGGCATTCGGTTGAGATTTAGACAAATTTGGTTTACTTCATAGCTCTCCCACAATCTCCCAGTGCAACCTACACAAGGCACTTAGTTTCACTGTGCTGCAGCTCCCCATCTGTCTAATGAGGATAATAATACTTTCCATTTGTTTTATCTATTTAGACGGTAAGGTCTACTGGTCAGGGACCTCCTCTTACCAGGAATTTTATACAGAATGAGCATCCTGATCTCATGGGCTGCCTGCAGGGGATACTGTAATACAGATAATAAATAACATAATTCATCATGATTTAATGTTTAGAGCTGAGATTTTTGACCTGGACTATCCATGGAATAATGACCTTTTTCAGTGCAAGCATAGAGTGCAAACTTGCAATATTGTGGGGTTTGGGATCCCGCTGAGCACGCTGAATGTTAGTACTAAGACAAAGGTTTTAAATTTTAGAAGAGCAAACTTCAGCTCGCTCAGAACTCAGTTGGCCGGGATTCCATGGGAAGCTTCCATGGAGGATAAAGGGGCTAGGGAGTGCTGGAAAAGATGAGGGGTAATGGGTACAAGTTACTCAAGGGGAGATTCCAATTGGACAGAAGAAGAAAATTTTTCGCAGAGAAGAATCAGCCATTGAAATAATCTCCCCATGGAAGTGGTGGATTCTCCATCATTGGACACTTTTAAGAATCAGCTGGAGAGCATGCTGGGCCATTTTGTCTAGACCATGCTTTTGCCATGAAAGGTCAGACCAGATAATCCTTGAGGTCCCTTCCAACCCGGTATTCTATAACTCTCTGAAATATAGATCTCTGCTGAACATGTATGAAAGGCAGGGAATTCAGGCAATTTAGCTCCTCAAACATAGATCTTAAGCAATTAACTTAAAAGACAATGTTTACACAGACACTTAAGGATCATCTTGGTCAACATTTGAGCATGAAAGAGAAAAAAGTACTTAATCAGGAATAAATTTCTTTAGCACAGAGCAATGGCATATGCACATGTACATACAGCACCTGCCTAAAGACAATACTATGATCAAGTCATCACAACTGATTGTGCTACAGTGGTACAGCAAGCTGGTGCCTCATCTTCTGCAAGGACCTGCCCTCAGCTGAACAGCATTGCAATGGGGTTAAGAGAACTTCAGCTAAATGTTTAGCTAAACTTCACAAAGATGATGGATATGGCTAATAGCTCTGATGGACATGAGAACTATAATACATTTGCAGAGAAGAAGGGAGCAAACCCAGATTTCTAATTTTGTTTTAAGATACCCTATAAAGATTTATAGTACAGCTATATAATCCCGCAGCACAGGATGAAAAATATGAATTTTTTTTTCATTTCAAAAATTTTTTCATACCTATGAAAAAAACAATGGAAGTCCATAAACTAACTTTCTCAAGTCAGACTCTTAGCTTATTACCTCTGTCACCTGTTCAGGACAGTCACCAACCCGTCAGAGCAAAGCTACCATTTTCTAATTATAGCTGAGCTTGTAGCAGAGGGAACTCTGTTATATAATCTTAAGCAACAAGAATAGCAGAAATGTCAAAGGAATCTTACTAAAGCAAGAAAGTATTGTTCGCCTGCTTTGCTTATCAATTTGCATCTACATTCGGATGCAAGATTATATACACCAGGTTGCATACTTATTCCAAGAAATGCTAGTTGCTCTGATTACCCTAGGGAAAAGTTTATGTTCTTTCATGTTGTAGCTGGAGCAAATAAGAATCATTGTAAATATCCATTCTTCTTCACTGAAATCTTAGAATGACAGCTGCACAACTCACCCAATCTGTGTATTTTTGCAGAACGCATAGGATGGTTGAGGTTTCCTTTCAAATTTTTTTCACGCTCCATTTTATATTTTCATATTATTCTCATCCTCTGAATGCAGAGAAATAGGAATGGGCCTATTTCTTCACACATTAATGAGGCATTGTCCTGGCTATACATTGCCACTAAGTAAAGAATATCTGCCAGCTCCTTAGTCAGTGGACACCAGGTAAGTCTTTTCAAGTCAGTAAAACTTTGAAGCTTTAGGCTATCTAAACACTATATTCAGAGAGTTAATGTGGATCATTCCTGACTATTGCATGCAGCTATGAAAAAATCTCATTTACAAATTAAACTTCTCCTTTTGACCTCCTTCCTCCATCTGTCCTCTGCTACTTAAAACACTGTCTGTCCTTTTTTTTTTTCAAAAGTTGTTAGCAAATGCCAGAGATAAGCCATTACTATAATTTACACCTAACATCACAGCAGCCTAATACCAAAGAGCTTACAGGTTTGCTTTGACAACCCAAGACAAATGTCATATGTGGAGAACACAAAGATACAGGATCAGAGTCTCATCTGCTCTGCAACCTAGTGTATGAAATATAAATAGATCGAGATGTCTCTTTGATACTGCTTATTTCTCATGCATTCAAGCAGACTCCTTAGGAAATCTCATCCCTTATCACAGCATCGAACAGTAGCACTATTATAAGGCTTAAAACCATACGCAAACATCCAACACCACATAAAATTCTGTTCCTCAAATGCAGGTGGGTTGAGCTAGTAGTTCTTCCTGCCCTGCTCACTCCCAGTCCATTTCAGGATCCCAGTGGTGCTCCGTGCCTCCTGTAATATTTCCAGTGTCTTCCTCCAAACTACCCATCCCAATAACAGCAGCACATCCCCCCAACTACATCCTTCCCTAACTTGCAACTGCCACATTCTTACCTCTTTCTTTTGCTTTTAGGAAGCAGAACAAGAGGTGCTCCTACTGCATGGGAAATTTGTCTTTCCAGTCCTTGCAGGTCTAAAGACTACTGCCAACCTATCATTAGGATGGGGTGTACTACAGGAGATAACAGCAAGTGGAGGTCCAATTTTTTCTTGGTTAAACCAGGCATGTCCATGTGGTCCGCATACTTATAATGCCATAAGTATCTTCAAGGAGATCTTAAGGGAATGATTTCAGAGCAGGAGGTGACAGGAATACAGTATGGCCAGATCATCTGGAAAACCAGATGACATTCGCATCATCTTTATTACTGTCTATGGTCATACTTAACATCCCAGACTTTGTCTCACACTGTATTGAGCAGAAGAAAGGTGAAGGTCAGTGAAACCTGCTACTCACTTACAGATCGCAGTGATGTTCTGCTCAGTGGAGCAATGTTTGATCTCATATACGTAGGTTATAACTTAAGTATCTGCCATCCCACCACGATAGCATCCTGGGGTGCTCCTCCAGCTTGCTTTATTCCACTTCTTTTTCTTTTTGTCCATTCCAAGCCTCACTTCATCAGACTATTGCATACAGACTACTGAAACATGCAAGGCACACAACATCCTAGCTTTTACTTCTTGCTTCCATTTTAGTACTTCATTAATAGCTTTTCATTGGTTTTAAGCCCACCACAAACCTGTTTCAACTGACTGCAGACCTTGTCTAATTCCTGTCCATTCCATTTCCCTAAGCTTGTTTAGTACTTGCCTCTTTATTGGTATAGCGCTGGGGCTGGCCAGATATCAGGAGGTGAGGGTAAATTAAGAGAATCAAAAAAATTATCCAGTGAATACTGCAACAGAATACACTACCCATACAATCAAATAGTCTCCATCAGTCAATCTCAAACACCTTTGTGGCCAGACTTCCATTTCTCTGTCACTGTACTATCAAAGCTCCTCTTTCTAAATGGAAGAAAAATTTAGGAAAGTTAGCTAAACCAATCGTTGCAAAAGAAGATATGTTAGTGACATCACATATGAGCAAGACAACTTATTCCATGAGTTGCTGTCACATTTGTGGTAATATCTTCTGGAGACAAATTACAGGAATTCAGTTCAAAAATCAATCTTAGCTGCTAACAGGAACAAAGCCAGATGTGAAGTGGTGGCCTGGGAGATGTAGAAAGGAGTGTAATGACTTGATCCTGCAGTGATTGTTAAACACTGTTTGTGTGTCATACAGATACGTGTTTAGTAGCTTCCCCTCTACAACTTAGATGATAAATCCCATCACATCCCAGCTGCAACAAAACAGTCCTCTTAAAAAGCAGTAGAGAAGGGGCATTCTCAGGTCCTTCTCCTCAGGGCTGCTCTCGATCCATTCCCCGCCCAGCCTGTATTTGTGCTTGGCATTGTCCCGACCCAGGTGCAGGGACTTTGCACTTGGCCTTGTTGAAATTCATGAGGTTTGCATGGGCCCACCTCTCCAGCCTGTCCAGGTCCCTCTGGATGGCATCCCTCCCCTCCAGTCTACCTCCCCACACAGCTTGGTATCATCAGCAAACTTGCTGAGGGTGTACTCAACCCCACTGTCCATGGCTCCGACAAAGATGTTGAACAGCACGGGTCCCAGTACCGACCCCTGAGGAATGCCACTTGTCACTGGTTTCCACTTGGACATCGAGCCGTTGACCACAGCTCTTTGTGTGCGATTGTCCAGCCAGTTCCTTATCCACTGAGTGATCCACCTGTTCAATCCATGTCCCTCCAATTTAGAGACCAGGATATTGTGCAGGACAGTGTCAAACACTTTGCACTAGTCCAGGTAGATGACATAAGTTGCTCTTCCCTTGTCCACTGCCGCTGTAACCCCTTCGTAGAAGGCCACCAAATTTGTCAGGCATGACCTGCCCTTGGTGAAGCCATGCTGGCTGCTACTAATCACCTCCTTATTTCCCATGTGCCTTAGCAGAGTTTCCAGGAGGATCTGCTCCATGATCCTGCCAGGCACAGAGGTGAGACTGACTGGCCTGTAGTTCCTCAGGTCTTCCTTTTTTCCCTTTTGAAAGTAGGAGTTATGTTTCCCCTTTTCCAGTCAGGGAAATCTCACAGTGAATCACAGTCACTCTAATCCAATCTCACAGTGACTCTAAAAATTTTTACAGGATGAATTTTTCTTGGGGCCTGTGTGCCTTGACTCTTTCTGTAGTTCCCAGGGGAGCAAAATGAATATGCAAAGCTCAGTGAGGAACAGCCTTTTACAGAGGAATCACCAGCTCACCAAACTGAACCCCAACTTCACTTCATTCTGAGGTTTGTCGAACCTCACGGTGAAGTCCTGGACTTGAGAAGCAAGATCACCTCACTTCCTGATCTTCATCTGAACAGGACGCAAACAACTAGATCAGGCACTCACTACTTGTAAAGTCCAGCTTTAAGTGGCATCAAATTACATTTTGATAAAATATGATAGGCTCAAACCTCTGTTAAATCATGGACAGCTGGCACCTTATTAATCTTTGATTTCACAGCAGTCTCCTTGTGCTGCCACCTTTGCTTCCTGACATCTCAGCCTTTTGAGAGTAAACGACTGGCAAAAACAACATTGCCAAATCTGAAGGACTTAACTTCCAATTTAAACCAAAATCAATCTCATTACAGTGTTTCCTGCCTACATTGATCTTTCTGCCCAGGACTTCAGAACATCAGTCCAGCCAGGGTAGACATCTGGAGTAGATAGTTACCAAAGCTGAGTAAAAAATGATTCAAGGGTACATTGCAAAAGATGTCTTCACAAACGTCTCCCTCTTCTGTGAAGAGTTCAAGGAAACACACACCACTGCTAACCCTTCCCTTCTTGCAGGTCTCATCCTCCAAGGACAGGTTAAAAGCATGGTCAGGAATGACCTTAGCAGCTCCTTAGAGCTATCAAAGACTGATTCAAACATAACTCATATCTCATCCATGTCAAGTGGGAAACTGCTGTTGAAATACAGGACACTGTAACATGCATTGGAATAGCACCAGCACCTTAAGACAGAAAACACTGCAACACCGTAGTGGCTTAATACTCACACTCAGCAGGAGGCACTTGTTTTCTTTGATGGCGCCTATGCAGCCCACGAAGCCAATGATCATGACAAATGTCCCTGTGACGATCAGTAGGTTGGCAGCTGACAGGGACGGGAAAGAAGAGGAGAGGGTGGCAAAGTTCCCTTGGGTAACAGCCAGCCAGATGCCTACTCCAAGGATTCCACAGCCTCCCAACTGAAAAAAATGAAGAGAAACAAAGAAACTCAGTTATCGTGTCCAAGTAGCCCCAGATATTAATCCATATCAATATGGCAGCAGTGGAACAGCTCTGCTGTGGTAAACCCAGCAGTCACACCTAATAAGAAATGATCTCTTCCCATGCCCCTTTAAGAAGGGAAAACAGACAAAGCAGAGAGAAGAAAAAATATAGAGGGGCAACCCATTAGTAAGATGTTACACTCAAGAAAAAGACCCAGATTTCCTAAATCCAAGACATAACTTTGAAAAAACAGGTCTCTTCCCCTCTAGTGAAAAAGCAGACACTGAGTAAAAGAGAAATTCCCAAAGATTCAGATCTCAAAGGGACTGAAAAAACCCCATATCCTATGTAGGTACATCAGAGAGCTGCCCAGAATGGCTGAAGCACTTTTGGTCCCATGTTCTTTCCATCCCAATACACCATCTCCCATCCCTGACACATGCCATCAACAAATCTTGCCAGAGCATCCCCTTGTAGGGCACCTCACACCTCTTCTTATTTAGTTCCTGTCCAAGGTCTAGCCTCCCTTGGAAGCAAGAGAACATTTAGAGTGTAAAGGGGCCAGAGAAGGAGGGAGAATGCCCCCGTAGCATTAAAAAAAATCAAACAGATGTTTACTTCTAATGTGGCCACTGGTTTGGTAATTCAATCTTCAGAAGAGGACTTGTCTGCTTCAGGAAAAGTTTGAGGGGAGCAGTAGTACAAGCTCCCCAGGCATGTGAGCAAGGAGAACGGAGGATGCCAGTGCAGTTAGCAGTCACCACAAAACCATAACATTTACAATTATTACGTACACGAGGAACTTTTAAAAAATGCAAACATTTGTAAGTGTGCTGCTTATAACTGTGAGAAAGCCTGCAGAATTGTAACAATCTGAGTAAAGCTGGGCAATTAAATAGAATTAAACCAAAGGGGGTTTTGCATTATTATAAAGTCACACAGCAGAGTATCACTTAGGTTTCTTTCTTTCCTGGTCTCGCTTTTTATTGAGTTTTATAATTTTTATTGAGTTTTATAATTGCACTTTATTATCCAAATCAATTAAAGGCTAGGAAAGAAATTGTGTTCATAGAGTAGTAACCGAGACATAGGAGCATATCAATTAAATATCTGCATAAAGTGGATGAACATAAAGCAGCTCATGAACCAGGGAAGGAAAAAGACAGAGCTAATCCTGGGGTAGAGCTAAGCCTCAGAAATTAAACACAGAAGAGAAAACAAAAGCCGAAGCAATTTCTGAGTAGTAAGTTGCCTCTGCATGCCACTGAATTGCCCCTCAATAAGGGACAACAAAGGCGGCTGTGTCTCAAGGCAGGACTCCTCATGCCAGTTGCAAACCAGTCTGTTTTGTACAGAACTAAGGAGTCAAACTATACCTCATCGTAACGTACCTCAGCTGCATCAACCTGTGTGTCTCCACTGAGAGAAGGCAGACTTCAGGACACAGGGACCCAAATAATTTCATTCAGCAGCCTTTTCATATACAGGCATCCCACCACCCTTTCACAAAATACCCTCTACAAGCACCATGGAGGGACAGTCCATGCCCTGACCATATGCACTGGAAATACCTCCCCTCTATGTTCACTTATGGACCATGATCTTTAACATGGTCTAAAATGATTGAAGAATGACCAGGAGAGAAGAGATGGATGAATACTTAAAGAAGGTAACCCATAGAAAATCATTTAGGGTAACTCAGGGGACATAAACAAAAGCTATCAACGTAGCCCAAGGAAAAAATATGGGAAAAAAATAGGAATAAATTCTCTAAAATGCGAATAAAACTCTGAAGGTCTACTGGACTACAGAACAACATCAAAGGAGAGGTAGCAGACACCCAAGTTAAAACTGAACTGGTCAGAGCGCCGAAATACAGTCAGAAATGGCACTATTAGGAAGGAAAGGAAATACAGTCAGGAATAGCACTAATAGGTCGAGGAACAGGATGGAAAGCATAGAGGTACCTCTGCCTCTGCAGTCTGGTGGACATTCTGCCTCAAAATCAGCCTCAGAACCTCAGGCACAGTGAGGCCGCACAAATGGCCCAATTAAGCCTAAGGAAGGCAGGTGCCCAGCACCAGCAGAGGCATCACCTGGCAATACGTTGACCTATTATCTTCAGTTAATTGTTTCTGAAGCAATTCAACAGCAGCAATAGGAGGCAGCTTATTTCACCACCTTTCATGTTGCTACACTGCTTTGAGTGATACTTAAACTTACAACTATCATTTGTATTATGGGAGGTGGGTCTTGCTGAGGACACTGCTGTGTTTGGTAAAGGCAAGACCTGCTTGCCTGCTCCTCCGTTGCCCATTAAATTCTGTATAATGCATAATGCTTGAGACATCGTTGCCTTTTGGATAGTTGATTCCAACATCTTCTCCCTCCATAGTCATTCTTGTCTGCAGAAACTAGGAATTCACCAGCGGCACAAAACATCACAAAACCAAGAGTTTTGCAAGTTTGTGCAAGTTTGTGCAAAATGCTGTGACTGTGACTGTACCCATTTAGATCAAGGCTGAATATTTCAGGTGAGTCGGTCAGCAGGAGTATCTCACTACATTACCCTCAATTCAGAGATACTCTAACATACATCAGGCTCTCTAGCAGCTCATTATCTTCCTGTTTTTGAAGAGATAATGCACAGCTCTTCCTTAGGCTGATTAACCAAACCCTGAAATGCACAAAGGGATCCTTTGAGCATTAAATCACCAGGCTCAAACTGGATTTCTCGAAGTGCTGCTTAAGAAACATCAGCACACACTACTAAGGGCTGCTCCACCTTAGTTCAGCCTTTTCCCACACCAGAGCGTCCCCTCACGGTCCTTGAATAATGTCGCCAAGCTGTCACATCAGGCCGGGAAAAAAAGGCTGCCCTTAACTCTAGTCTAAACTGCTCTTTAAAGTCCCCTTTCCACCAAGGAGTGAAGCACACCTGTAAGTGTCCATCCAATGACCATAATAACACTCAAGCACCTGGTTAAGGAAATGCTTAAGGGAACCAAGAACCACCAAGACAGCCACAGGAACCTTTCCAGTGATAGCAGAATATTTTCTACTCCCAAACATTCAAAAAGCTCACTTCTAACCCATCCCCTAGCCCCATTCTGAACTGAACAGCAGCGTAATTCCCAGTCTAACATCAGAAGGATCACATTTATTTATTCTGGATCAGAATGAAGAGAAAACTATTGTAATTGGTTCTATGCTGCCTGTCTGGTTCGATTTCTTCATCTTGGCATCTAAGGAGCTGTTAAGTAACAGATAATTTTACTTAGTTATTTATGATGTTCCCTTTCCTCCACTTTTTGTGTCCCTACTCCATACCCAACCCCCAGTCCCTGTTTGTGGCAAACAGTAACAAGAGGAGTGATGAGATGATAATTCTTGACAGCTTTCAGGGCTTGCCGAGATGTGAAATTAAACAAAACCAAAACCATTAACAGGGCTACTAATTGGGGGCTTCCAAGCAAACAGTGAAGCTGTCATGGTGAAAAGAGAAAACATTAAAACAAAAAGATTATCGAGAAGCCTACAGCTTGAACCTGATCTATTGGCAGCCAAATATGATTCTGTATTGATTCCATGTGGTGAGTGCAGGTTTGACTTTTTTTAAAAAAAACACAAATCCCCCTCAAAGATATCAGACTACTGACAACACCATTTTTTAATTCCCTTGTGAAATGTTTAACATATTATTTGCCGAATTGTTCATGATAATCCAATGTCTTGTAAACAAGGCAGCTCATGGCAAAACCTGAAACGAAATGCAGCTTCCTCTAACGTTTTTGGGTTTTTTTTAATAGATGTTGCATTTTTTTGGTAAAATCTTTTATTCTAAGGCCAAAACAGTGGGACACCAGAAAGGATGGTGTCACAGCCCTAAGACTTAGGAGCTTTGAGTTAAGTGTTTGTTCCAGGACAGACCTCAGTGTAAATCTGGAACAGGCTGTTCAGTGGTCTGTGCCTCAGTTGCAAAACCATGAATACAAAAACACGAACAGTGGGTTCTTTGCAAGACCTGGACCTTGCAATTGGCTGTGGAAGGAACAGTTTATTCTGCCCAAGACAAATTGCTCATAGGCATTTATACAGCTGAGTCAAACAGTAAAGTGGGTGGCTTACTCTAAAAGCATAGATTCAGTCTGTCTCTTCTTCCCCAAGAGATACACAGACACGTGTGCACTCGCTCTCTTGGCAGAAAAGCTGCCTACGGAATTAGATCCTCCAAATTGTTCTAATGGGCTAGAAAATAAATAATTCAGACTTCAGTGCATGCATTTGGAATTGATCTTACAGTATGGTAAACAATGTAATCCCAAACAGCCCTGGATATATGCATGTTGCTGGAGAAAATAATTCTGAAGTTACAGCTACGCACTTAAAATACTGCAAGAGAAATTGTCTCATTGTTCATGATAATGGCTTTGGTGTCTTTAAGTGGGTTTTTTAGTGGTTTTATTACACAGAAAATGCATCTAATTGAGGCTTCTCATATTGTATCTGATTAGGATCTACCCATCATACTCCCTCTTTTAGACAAAAAAAAAATATTCCTTGGATATTAAAAAATACAAATAACAGAATGCAAGTGGAAGGTATGACCAGTTGTTCTGTAGTTAAACTAACTAACATGGAGGGTTTTTCCTCCCCCAGTCTCTACATATTTAAGCCAGAAAGGCTTTCTCAAACCCACTTGCTATCCAGTCCCTCCTATGTAAATACGCTTCCCCTTCTAACTATGGAGTAAGAGTATACAATGGAAAAATCAACACCAAAGTATTAATAGTAGTGATGTGAACATTATCCAGCAAATGTTCTTGTAATGTAAGGCATACTTAAATTACTGTTCGTTTCAGCTAGACACATAGAGGAGGTGGAAATGGAATACATATATACATTGACAGGATCAAATGAATCGAGAATCTTACATAGAAAAAGCAGAAGCATGTGCGCTAATGCAGAGACCCCGGCTTTCTATACAGGCACATGCAAACAACCTGTTAGTGTAGCTGCTGCCTATCTTGGAGGAAGGAGTGGAAACCATCCTGCCAGCCACTTCTGGAAAACACCTTCAAGCTGTCAATCTATGGCCATTAGACTACTGAAGACCTCGTAGACATCCATTTGCACCACACCACCACTACCGACTGCCAGTATGCAGGATGACTGAATTTGCTGATGATGGACATGGATGATGGACATGGATGATGGACATGAACGGACACTTTAGCAGAATTTATGTGACATATACTAGTAGTATTACTTCAGTGTAGTTCAAGCTGCATTTCTTTCACTAGTCAGAGGTGTGAAATTTAACAAATATGGGATGGTATATGGGAATTTAACACATAGCACGCCAAGGGAGGTGATTCTGCCCCTCTACTCCACTCTCATGAGACCCCACCTGGAGTACTGCATCCAGCTCTGGAGTCCCCAACATAAGAAAGACATGGACCTGCTGGAGTGTGTCCAGAGGAGGGCCACAAGGATGATCCGAGGGCTGGAGCACCTCTTCTATGACGAGAGGCTGAAAGAGCTGGGGCTGTTCAGCCTGGAGAAGAGAAGGCTCCGGGGAGATCTTATTGCAGCCTTCCAGTCCCTTCCAGGGCCTACAGGAAAGCTGGGGAAGGACTTTTTACTAGCGCATGCAGTGACAGGCCGAGGGGGAATGGATATAAACTGGAAGAGGGCAGGTTTAGATTAAACATTAGGAAGAAATGTTTCACTTTGAGGGTGGTAAGGCACTGGAACAGGTTGCCCAGAGAAGTTGTTGAGGCCCCATCCCTGGAGGTGTTTAAGGCCAGGCTGGATGTGGCCTTGGGCAACCTGGTCTAGTGGGAGGTGTCCCTGCCTATGGCCGGGGGTTGGAAATTGATGATCTTCAAGGTCCCTTCCAACCTAAACCATTCTATGATTCTATAATGGAGGGTATAAAATTTAATCCCTTTGTACCTCATTTTGGAAAGTTAAAGTTTGGAGTTTGGAAAGTTAAAGTTTGGAGTAGTAAATTGGGAACTGAAGCACATTTCTACCCTTAGCGTATTAGGCGCTAGAGCTCTCCAATGCAGAACTGAAGCACATGCACAAACCTCATCCAAAATGTCCATGATCTGAGCTGTGTGCTTTTAGCAACAATTTCAAATGAACAGGGAAAAAATACTTGAAAAAAGATCAGTTAGTAGGGGCCACATTCTTGGGAAAGAAAAAACTGGAACAGTAGCAGTCTATAAACACCAATGTGGGATAGGAAAGGTGAACAGAGGATCATTATTCATTTTTCTTGAGATAAAAAAAGCTAGAGGTTACTTGGTCTGTAGGTTGAAAACCAATAAAAGCAAGTACTTTTTCACAAAACATTTAATTAAATTTTGGAATACATTGCCACGGAGTTTTGTGGATGTCAAAATATAAGCAGGTTCAAAAATGGATGACACAAATGAAAGGTGGGCAAGGTATCCTAGCATTTATTAAAAATGATATTTTGCATGCAGCTGTTGCAGGAAGACCTTAAACAATTAATTGCAGCAGCTGGTATGTCCTTTGTTATCTTCTCTTTTTTTTCTTATAATCTCTAAGCATCCCTGAGCAACCATGACCAAAAATAGGGTACTCACTTAAATGAAACTTTCTCAACATTTGTATATCTTCCTTACTTTAACCTCTCCCCCTCCCTAGTTTTAATGCTCACTTACAGTTTCACTCAATTTTTTTTGCTTGCTTGCTTTGCTTAGCATCGGCCTGTTTTCAGAGACAGGGTTATAGATACAACAACCAAGGAGTTAAGTCACTGTTTTCCTTATGTACATGTCATACTCTTGTTTTTGTATCAATGAAAGTATATCTTATCTCAACCCAAAATTTAGAAATCTGTCGTGTAATTAGCAACTACTTCAAAATCTTTTTCTCTCCCTCAGATCCATTGGACCTATACAAGCTGTACTTCTTTTCCAACAGGTATAGGGATCATACCCAGACTCCTCTCTCTAAACCTTAGCAAATCTGGAGTAAGACCTGTTAACCTCTACGCACCCAGTCCACTAGATTTTTTGTGGTATGATAAAGGTTGCAGGGAAATCCCAGAACTTATGCCCACATGTAATGGACTCTTGTGTTGTTGCAATCAATAGCTAAATTAGAAACTACAAAGTGCTTATGTTATGGTACATTTAAAAAAAAAAAAAAAAAAAAAAGATTAAATTATATAGCTGCATTTCTGAAGCAGAGTAAAGATACTTCCACTTCAGCTCTTTTCACACATGCACTTGCACTCCTCTGTAGTGCTGCCTTCTGCTCTTGCAGCCATGACCCAGGTCTTCAGTATCGCTTATGGAATTTGGGCAGCTGCCAGCAAATTCTCAGCTGTCATCACTCCAGAACACTTGAGCTGTCTCATAATTTGCATCAAAAAATCAATGAGAACTGGGTTTACATATCATCTAGATCAAAGGAGGCTCAGGGGAGACCTTATCACTCTTTACAACTACCTGAAAGGAGGTTGTAGTGAGGTGGGGGTCAGTCTCTTCTCCCAAGTAACAAGCAATAGGACAAGAGGAAACAGCCTTTATGGAAAGGGTTGTCAAGCATTGGAACAGGCTGCCCAGGGAAGGGGTTGAGTTGCCATCCCTGGAGGTATTTAAAAGAGGAAGATGTGGCACTTAGGGAGATAGTTTAGTGGTGGACTTGGCAGTTCTAGGTTAATGGTTAGACTCAATGATCCTAAAGGTCTTTTCCAACCTAAACAATTCTATGATTCTATCATAGGAAGTCTCCCTGATTTCCTACTATAGGGACTAAGCAGCCTTTTAAAGCTTGGCTGAATGCAAGCACATCCTTTCCACCTTGTACTCCACCCATGCGTCTTTAGCACTTTGATTGTCAGGCTGGCTGAGTCAGCACAGTCCCCTGCAGAAGTCTTCAGAGAAGCGTAAGGGGAGAAAAGTCTCCAGTTTATTGAGTCTTGGGATAGACCTCAAAAGTCTGTTGAGACTTGGGATTTCAATAGTAGGGCACATCACGAGGTTTTGTAAAGAATGAAAAAAAAAACAAAAAAAAAAAACAAACACAAATCCTGGAGTCTGCAAAGCCCCTCTGTGAAAGGGAACATCTCGGGAAATCCTTTCCTCATCTAATTCAGATGGGCTCTCAGTTGCTTCTCAGGCAGACACATCTGGTCTCAACTCCTAACAAGTGCCAGCTCCACCCAGTAGATAGACATTATCCCACATAAATTACACATCACAAACAGATGCTGCTCTACTCCCAGACTCAACACTTTCTTTTAGAACAACATCTACTCACTGCAGTATATTCTCTCAAGCCAAAATTTTATTTTCTTGTGGTGTCATTTAATTCCACTTTTGAACTCTCTCACTGATACACCTATGACTTACAGGAAGATGCTTTAAAAGACTGCAACGGAGTAAAGCACAAAGCATTTCAAATGCAATCTCTACAGCTCTGCAGATAAGCAGTTAAAAATTAAAAGTTCTATGAAACTAGCTGTTGGGCCTTGCCATGCCATATTATTTTCATTTTGCTTAAGAATGAGTTTCAAATACAAAAATCTCATCTTGCAATACAAGCAGCAGCCAAACTCCTCCAAGAGCTGCAGGCCTACATTCCCTGCTGTCAACATGCTGGTGTCAATCATCATGACTGATCAGTCACTACCCTGATCAACAACAGCCAAGGATCCGGCCAGAATGTCATACTACACTTTTTCTTATAAATTGATTAACATGCTTGTCTGCCTCTCTTTTACAAGCCACTGTCTTGTCAGTGGTGCAATGCAGTGTACAGTGTTTGCCATTATTTGAAAGTACACGTGATGCTTCATCTCCCACCGGCCTGAGCTTGATGTCCTGCATGACAGGCAAGCAACCATTACACACACATGGGTAGCTGAGGGCTAAAATCCTAACCCGTGTCCTGCTTGCCAGCATGACATCCTGGGATTCATACCTTCACTAGCACACTGTAGTCCTGTCACAGGTTTGAAGAAACACACTTCAGTTCCTCGTGTTGTTGCTTTCCTTCCCTTTAGACACTTCTCTCCTATAAATAGGATTTGGTTTACGATATTCTACCCAGTGCCTGAGCATGACAAATACCAAGAGTGTTTTTATCAAGCCTATAAAGTCTACAAACAGGACTTTGGAGCTCTACGTAGGCAAAGAAACATCACAAGAAGGGCATTCATTTTCAGTATCAATAACAGAGACATAGAAAATGCTGCTTTTTCAGTTACCCTGCTGAGGATTGAGCCTCAAGAGTTTAAGCCTTAAGAAATTTATTATTCTTCCCCGATTGAGTTCCACCACTAAATTGCAGTCCCATACAACTAAAGTAAATTTGGGGACAACTGAAGATGTCAAAAGAAAGAATATCATGCTGACACCCTGCTAATGGAAAAGCGAATAAAAAGTCATTCAGTTAATCCCTGCTGTTTTATAGGCAGCATTTTCCTATGCACTTGCTCCTCTAAATCATAGTTATCTATCAACTACAGTTACAAAGGAACAGAACTACAACATTTATGAGTTAATACACCCAATCTAAAAGGGATGTTTTTCCCTTCACAGGCTCAAAATTCATTGAAACACTCAAACGTGTGCTCAATCACATCCTTATCCAGCAAAGCATTTAAAACATGTGCTTAACTGCCACTGACTTTAATTAGCCACTTCTGTAGTGTACTTAATTGCCACATACTGCAAAGTCCTATCACTGAGGATGGAAAAACTTGCAGAAATAGAACAGGTGAGGATGACCTATTAAGGCAGCATTGTTGATAAAAGATTAAACTTGATCACAGAATATTAAAAAATTGTGATTATCACTGTCACAAGCATCTAATTTGGAAATTTGCCTAAACACTAATTCAAATTTAGGATTACGAGTAAAGTACTGAGTTAATGACAACTCACTGAAACGCAGAGCAAATGCATGAGTTAGAAGAGGGAAAGGGATAAATACACAAAACCAAAAAGAACATGTATCTTTTCAGGTTCTAGTTTTAACTGCTGCCATATTTGAAGTGTTAAAGCTATTTCACCTGCTCCTCAAAGGTCATTTCTAAATCCACCTGGGATGACTGCAATGAAATCAATACAGTTATAAAGAGGAATACATGCCTGCAATCTGGAATCAGAATCCATCAACTTAAGTTAAATCTTTTCTAAAAAGAAGCAGAAATGGAAGAAAACAGAGTATGCTCTGGAGTCCCTGTTCTGCACCATCTGTAAAATAATACACAACTTTTTAAATGACTTTGGAGCATAAACTGGCAGAAGACCAGATCTTGAGCTCTAGATGTAATTTTGGTCACCTGTTGTCACATACAGAGCACTAAACACTGAAAACAATAGAAGCAAATAAAATGGTAACGTTTCGTCTTTTACACAACATAAAAACTGTGATTTCTGTAAAGGGGATTGTTGACAGAGATTTTTTTACCTAAACCATTTGGGTGAGATGCCGAGAGAAACTGAGCGTCTCATAGTATCAAATAACAACTCCAGAGGCCACAGTTCAGTTTCCTGGTCTATCACAGATTTCTTGCATTGGATTAAATCCAGATTATTTGGTGTCTTTAGTGCTTTTCTCTCCCTTAGAGGCATTGGATAGGTTTAGAGTAAGACGTAGTGAAATAATAGGATGATAGGGGTCATATAAAAAAACAAAGATAAAGAGGTTTCCTAAGAAGTACAAAGATGATAGGGATGCTCTTTCTATTTCAGATTACTCAAAAAGTTTTTAAAACATGTGCTAACAGGCACAGTCTGCAGAAAAATAAAATGAAAACCATTTTTTTATGTTGCATATTTAATCCATCCATAGAGGTATGTAGATAGCACAAGACTGGTTGCTATAGAAACGTCCATAGTGAATATAGATACTATAGTTGAAATGGAAAATTAGTTGTGTATCTAAAAAAGAAAATTGCTGATACTGTGAAAAAAAATGACGACAGCTAAAGCTGATATCCTCCCTTACAAAAGCTTTCAAAACATATGAGTCTTGACTATATAAACCAATATTTGATTAAATAGTCTGAACAAAGAGTCTCCCACAATGCACTCTGGCAGAAAGTGAGCTTAGTTCTGGAAGTTGAGTCAGATCACAAAAAAGAGTCTCTCGTTTCACTCCTGGAATGGGGGACAAGTGGCTTTTACTAATGTGTTTGGTTCCTGATTTTAAGACCATCCTTCCCACAGGTCCCAAATTATGCTGATGTATTACACTGTGATTATGGTTAATTTTCCCGATGAAGATCTTTTCCAAAGAGAAATTGGTTTTCTTTGCAAACATGCAGTCTACACAATACAACAGGTCTTCTCCAATTCCTCCAGTAGCAAAGCAGCTATGCCCCATTCTCCCCTCCCATTCACCAAAGTTCAGAACCAAAGTTCACTCAGCAGCCAGTAACAGTGTCACCATCAAATACTGCTTCCTAAACTCACCAGCTGACAGCAGAGGGCTGGAAGTGAGTGTCAGCGGCAACACCAGCAACACAGCACTCACTTCCTTTGCTCCCATCATAGATACTGAGATTGTGACCTGCTCTCTCTGACCAGCTGCTGGCAACACCTCGAGTCCTTTAAAGGACAGACAATTTTTCTGTATGACAGGAACTCCCTTCCCACTATTCTCCAAGCCCTCCCCCCACAAAAAAAAACCCAAAACCAACACACCAACACAGGACTCTTGAGGCTGATTCCTGGCACACCCCACTCTCGAGGGGCTCAAGCCATGCTCAGGAATCAAGCCCATACCCAGCAGGGACAGGAAGGCTTTGGGAAGCAGTAGGACTTTTACACAATATCTCAGCTCCTAGAAAGCTGTGGGACATGACTGCAGCACAACCCTCCTGTTTGAATGAGTCACAGGCACGAAAACCTTCTAATTGCTATTTATTAAGAGGCTTCTTCATATTCATGCTTACAGTAAAGCTAAAGACACATTCCAGTCCATGTCAGAACAACACTACAGCATCAATCAATGGAAATGTGAAGTAAATGTGAAGTAAAGTGTGAGGTTAGCATTGGGAATAAAATTAACTAGAAAACAACTAGAGTACGAGGTGGGGGGTGCTCAGGCCTCACGAATAAAAGAAAATTGTGCAGTGAAAGACTGGTTCAGATCGTTCCACTACAATTTCCCACCCTCTCCTTCTACCTTTATTTTCCCTCCCCACCTCCAGCCTCTCTGCCACATTTCACAGTGAAAACCTATTACTCTCTAGGATGCAACTTAACCCCTTGAAGGCCATAAAAGCTCACATGCAAAATGAAAACTCACCATCTTAATATTATTTCCTGTATTAAAACAAGCCAAGATACACCAAAACCAACTGGGGTATCCAAGATGCAAATGCAAACATAGCTCTGTGGCAGACAGCTAAGCATACCAGCGATAGCAACACTAATGACAATATGTGAAATACATTAAGATGTAGTGAGACTTTCCTTTTCTGAGGTTTAGCTTTCCACAGAGAAGGACCAAACTTGTACACCACAACTGGCTTTTAATGAGAAGTCTTTTTTTTACAATCCCATCAATAAGAGTCTCACATGGTCGTAGGAAGGGTTTCTACCACATTCAGTGTCGATCCCCTGATCAATAACAGACTTGTGAGCAATAATCACACCCTAATAACAAGCAGCCTCACATCACAAAGATCATCTTTCACTGAACACAACCAGAAAGCCAAGCAAAACACGTTCTGAATCTTTTATGGATTCTTTTTAATGGACTGTTAATATTTGTACAGGCAAACAAAGTATTAACTACCATCACAGTTGCCTAACAATACCATGTAAGCAATCCTTCATAACAAAATCAGCATTATGACTGGAAAAGAATCTTTCACTTCAATAGTTCAAATGTCTTGTCAAAACTACTCTAATTGGGTGGGAGTACAAGAGAAAAAAAAGATTATTCCCTTGTTTTATGTTAGCAATTTTAAATGATTGTTTATTTATATTAGGCTTTGCTATACAATAGCATATCTAAGGCTTTTCTGCACTCATACTAGTTCTATTTATATACAATTGCCTGTATCCCAAGCCACTTCCAAGCACGGGCAGTATGCCATCAGTAATGAATGACACCTCAAATAATCTTTTTTTCTGTGCTAGTTATCCCCAAAGGAAACATTGCAGTCTTTTCTTATCACCAACCAAATATCTGCTATGGAAGCATTTCAGATGCTTTGGAATAAACACATTTAGTTAAACAGTTCTGTGATCAGCAGCTTCATTACAACATACAGATAGGAGAGGCCACAGAATCCCTTGCTTTCACATTTTATTTTGCTTTTTCTGTTTCAGGGATCTGCAGAAATAAGCGTAAAGACTATGAAGTAAAAATGAGTATAAACATTCCCACGGGGACTGTCTAAACAATGAGCTTACAGTAAGAGCTACCTACAAGTACCGCTTTAGTTATATAAGTACCATTGAAACTTCTGCACTGCAGAGGATTTCTGGACTAAACTCCATCTTCTTTTGTCAAAACAGAAATACAGGATACAACACACAAAGACTGCAAATATTTCTTCTAACTTCAAGTCTATATGAGCAGCTTTTAGACATCTAGGGTGGCAATCAGGTCACTTAACTTTAGATGTCAATGCTATTAGTGGTGTCCAGAAATCAGTCTATCTTATCATAGTCTAAGCCTGCCTTTGGTCAACTGAATAGCTCCCTGGACATCATTAATGGCATTGACCAGAATTTCCTTGACCACAACAGTAGCCCAGACACCTAGAGTTAGCGCAACCCATATCCAGCTCAAATTCGTCTGCCCCAACTCTCCTTCCTTGGTCATAGGAAAGAAACAGGCATCTCCAAAGGTCACCCCAGCCTATCCTAGAATATGAATTCAAGACAAATCACTCTTTGGGAAACCTGCTCTATGCAGTGATTGTAGGATAGCAGAGCAAACAGCATAGGCTTAAACATAAAATCCCTCCCTTGCCCTGTTACCTAAAAGACAGAAAAGATGATTCTCTCTCCAAATGTCAGGTCATAAAAGTTCACAATCCTCCCTGAGGTAATTTGGCAATTAGCTCCTCTACCCTTATTAATTAAAATTACATATTGTTTTTTTTCTTCCTTAAGATAAAGGCATGCTATCGTATAGATATTAAAACCCCATGTATGTGCAAATATACACAGAGAACA
Source organism: Charadrius vociferus (assembly GCF_000708025.1). Classification (NCBI taxonomy): domain Eukaryota; kingdom Metazoa; phylum Chordata; class Aves; order Charadriiformes; family Charadriidae; genus Charadrius; species Charadrius vociferus. Next base: position 304,613 of record NW_009649309.1, read on the forward strand.
TGAGGAATCAAATTATCTCAGTTTAGCAAGTCCCTTCCAGTCAATGCTCATGGAAAGCATTCAGCTACACTTATCTTGCCCTGCCCGTTACGTGTATTGCTTAGTAGCTCTTAATAAAGGAGTATGACTGACACAAATTTATAGCTTTCCTATTACTTTGACCCCTCACGCTATAAATTCATGAAACAGTTGTAGTTTATTGCATTTTTATGTTTGTTGATTTTATTTACATACTCTCTCATGCCATTAAAGGGAAGAAAGCTTTTGGGTTTCTGGAGATCCTCAATCATTCTGTGCTGGGGCCTGAAATGAGATGGAAACAAAGACTTCTGGCTCATCTAAAAATAAACCGTCATCTCAAACACTTTCTCAGCACATCCTTCCATCATAAAGCACTGCTACATAAATATGGCTTTATAAATTATATATATTAAGTCTTTGCATGCTCACAGCAGTTTACCAATAAGTGTTCTGCAATACCTGCTAGAAAAACCAGACATAAAATCATTGCCAATGATGATAAATGATTACAGCTTAATAACAGTCAAGCTGACAAAGCTGAAATGTCCACAGGGTGTGTTGGAATTCAAATGCCACAGGTAGAAAAATAAAAAGCTTTCAAATAGAAATGTTACAGCCTTCAGCAAGGAGAGGAAATGTAGAGAACGGCCCATGACACCAGGCTGCGTACTAATTCTAGGTTATCCCCCAAAACAAAACAGTGGAGTTTAATGTAAATCTAATAGGCAAGAGAATAAATGAGCTTCAGGGCAGAGACTTTTGCAGTGTGTCTGTGCTGGGTGGGACAGGTCTGACTAGAGAATAAAATCAGAGAGAGACATGGGAGTGGGACAGAAAAGGAAGGCAAACATTGAGATGCATATCTTTATCCAAACAAGAACAAGAGACTATTTTGAATAGTGAACCATGTTCTTGGGTTAATTACAAAATTAGCTTCTCTGGATATGAGGGCATAAGGCAGCAACGGGACTCTCAGTATGAAATCTCTCAGTTAAGTTCAGGCTAAAAATCATATTTTTGAATCAAGGGAAACGTGTTCTTTAATAACGCATCATGAGGCCACTTACAGTCTGCAGCTGTACTGTAGAGAACCTGCTCATAATTAATGACCCATAGCCACTTAAAGCTAAATGACTGATTTCAAATTGTAAACGAGCATCTTTGTAACAAGAGAATGTCTCAATATGATTTCAGCAGTCTCCATTCCCATTCCATTAACCACTTAACAGCCAAAACACAAAGGGACAGAAAACTCTCATCGTTGGAGCCTGCCTTTAACAGCTTACCTTCAGACAACAAATGCCCCAAGAGGCATTCACTCCAGTATTTTTTCTAGCATTTCAGTCCCAGCATGGTCTCTTGCTCTCCCAAGGGCATGTGAGCTTTGCCTATCAAGTAACAGCAATGCTTGGTGGTTAGTCCAGAATGATGAGATTTTACCTGGCATGTGGCACATCTTGAGAACCATTCTAATGCAATGCGCTTTTGCCAGGACAAAAACAACAACAACAAAAAAGCATCCAATTTTCAGTCTACCTCTTCTCTTTCCCACAGCTCTCTAAGAGTGTGTCTTGCCATTAAGAAGATGCTCTCTCAGAACAGAGAAAGGCAGGTATTAAAAGTACATGACTGAAATACTGCAAGGGAGGAAAACATAGCAGGATGAATGAGAGTCCTCAAATGAAAATGGAAAGATAAAGCAGAGAAACACGAAGGGAAATTCTTTTGAGTAAATAGCCTTACTAGTAGCCTCCTTAACTAGCTCCCTCCAGACTCAGTGATCGGGATGAATGTTCCCCTTCCACCCTTCACCTTCATCCTGAGATATGCTATCTCAGCAATTTTTGCTGTTCCACAGGAACTCTGCTTTCATCCTTAATTTGAAGGCTTTCTTTGTTCACTGAACCAAAACTCCTTTTTGCTCAATGACTGCGGTCTCTGATTCTCTTATGGAGGGGGAATAAAACTCAAAGAAACCATTTTCACACATTTGGTAGAGGAAACTGACAGAAAGGTATCTCCCTCCCCCCAAACCAGAAAGCTCTAAAACTTCCTGAGCAGTTAACAGAACATGAGACTAGAAGGCATTTCCTGCTTACACTCTGTGGGCTTTTGCCATCCAAACTATTGGGTACTACACATCCAAAACCATGCTACGATCTGAAATTCACTCTTCCACTGTACTCCCACAGCCTCCAAGATAAACAGACCTGCTAACAGTCTTCTTATCGGTCTCATCCACATCACAACTGTTGGGGGGAAATATACTCTCTACACAGTTGCTGACATGCTGCTGCTCTCTCTTTGGGTTCAGGTACGTTAACCCTGAGTGACCATATGTAGGACACATTGTATCACTTTTCATCAAGTACCTCTCTTCCCATCCCAAAACGCTTCCCTCAGATGCAACTTGCATCATCTATATCCCGTGGCTGAGCTGTTCCATGCTGGGTTTCAACCTACAATGCATCAGGAAACAAAGTGTAAGCACCAGGGCAGATGAATTCACCCAAAGCAGCATGAAATTTAAGAGAATGTCTGTTTTTCTGTTGTTCTGATACAAGGTGGCAGGGAATAAAGTGCATTCAAGGTAGAAGGACATACAGTAACAAAGAAAGAAGAGGTTTAGAAGGAGAAGAGTCTGAGGAAAGCTCTGGAGAAAGAGGCAGCTTTCTCAGACTAAGCCTCTGCCATCCCTTTACTGCAGCAGCACAGGAAGAGCTGATGAAAATATGACATCATCGTGCCCCTTTATATTAAGGGAAAAAGTTGCTATCGGCAAGCTGTTGTCTGCGTAATTGCCTCCTCCTTGGTCTGATGAATCTGAGATTTGTTGTCAACCTTACAGGGGCCGTGAAAAGCTCATCCATCTTCTCCATTTTATCTGGATGAAATGGCCATGGGATTTGCTCAGTTGGGCAGCATTAGTGTGAATGATTATGAGGAAGTGCTAAAGCACCACCAAGACATGCACAGCACTACCAAGGCTGTGTATTTGTCCCCTCTGATAAAAACTAGTTCTTACAAAGAATAATTATCCTCAGTTGTAATCTTTAATAGATTAGGTGCAAGCAACAAGAGCTACTTTCTGAAATACTTAAATAAATACTCCCATCAGGACCCCCAAGGAGCTGTGATCAAAGTATGACACTGTTTTCAGCGAGCTCAATGCTGTATCAAAGTCAGCTCTCTTCAGGCTTTTCTATGTAAAATATCATTCTTCTCTCCCAAGCCCAATAAAAGCACAGTCAAGCTTGCCCTGACAGCTTTGTAAGTACCATTATGCACGTTCCACATGCTTGCACAAACTCACATGTTAGCAGAGGCAGGGTAGAAGAGATTTTAGAGAGAATGGAAATGGCTTGCCTTTCAGTGGGACCCTCTTCTTTAGAAGTGACTTCCCCACCATTGCTCCCATTGAAAGAAGTTCTCATTTGGTAGAGGACTGATTCTGTCACACTTGCTTTCACTCAGTAGGAAGTCCAGCAGAGGCTTCCAGGCAATATAATATTTTTCAGACTGAAGTGGAAAACCCCTGAGTCAGGCAGGAATCCTACTGCTTTTTTTTTGCTCTAAATACATTCAAAGTCAGGTCCTTTCTCTTTAAACAAATACAATCCAGCACAAAGCACACAGCCAGCCCGCAACAGCTACAAGTAGCTAGAACATCCCCAAACGCCAGTGATGCTGATGGCACAACAGCATTTGGCACTTAGTGTACTGAACGCACTTCAGGGCTTTCCTCTAAAAGGGCTTTCAACAAGTAAAACTTTCAGCCTCCCTCACTATTAAATTGACAAAACAAGCATACCATTACCTTAAAGCCAGATAGAAATGGGAAATAAACTCGTGACAAAGGGGACAAGAGGCTCCCAGTGAAACTCTCCTATCTCCTACCCAAGAGTGGCTCTCAGAAAGCCAGCCTTATTATAGACACAACTGACTCTCAATAAAACTTTGCTATAGGGCAAGAAAACCAACACCGGCGAAATAATTTCTCTCTGCAAAGCATCTGCTTGCTGACTTTATTGCTGTTGCCAACTTGAACTGCAGAATTATTTGCAATATTTGTACAAAAAGGAGAAATGCTCAGCACTGCTAATGAGAAATGCTTCTCCTCTCTTTACATCACCACCCCCTATTGCTCTCCTTGGTAAAATGGACCCTTCATGCCTTTAGCAGGAAGAGTCAAACATTTCTCCAGGTGCCTCTCAAAGTATCCATGTAGACAACAGCTCTTCTTATAAGGCAGAAGCATTTGGATGTGGGGTTAAACAGGTGCCAAACACTTTTGCAAACCCCAGGTATCATCTTTCGTGAAGCGATGGCCACAGGAAGGGGCAGGCTGTCCCAGCTCTGCAGCTGGAGCATCGACCAAAGACTGCTTGTTTCCTGCCCCCAGGCCTTAAGGTTATTATATCTGAGATGCTTTGGGGACATTACAAGACCATTCCACTGCATCCTGTGCAATGTCCAGCCCCAAACATTGAATTGTACCTCCACAAATGCTCACTACAGTCTGCTCCTGATGGCACCAGCTATAGCAAACCTTACGCTTGGGGGCCAGAACGGCTTACCACCACCTGTCCCACAGCAAACAGATTGATGCAAGGGCAGCCAAAGTCTTTCTGGCATAGACTGGGAAAAAAATATCAGCCAGGCAGCAGATAGAGGGAGTCTACAGCAATTCCAGCCTCATCTGGTCCATTTGAGACACTTTAACAGGTTCAGCTCTGAGGAGGTGATTTCTTTGTGATGCCAGATGAGCACAGCAAGAGGGAAGAACCACTTACACATAATGCTCCACACCAAGACATGCCATCTACCTTTCTGAAGTCAGAGCTTACTTTACAAACGTAGTACTCAAAGCCAAATTCCACGCAGGTGTTGCTTATGCTTTCCACCCCCATAGTTTCTTCTCTGGACTGACTGCAGATGAGGAGTTTGTTAAATATTTTTTGCATCTACACACTCTGTTTTCTGCTTAGATTTAGCGAAAAGCTGCCAATGTGGTGGCATTAACATATATACAGACCACAAGGTCTAAAGCTTGCTAGGCAGACTTTGATCAATGAAATGCCTCTTCCCTGGGTCTGCAGCTGCTTTATAATGGGCATGTGATAGGATTTGAATGTGCCCAGGAAAGTTTATCCAATCCTATTCTGCTACCGATGGTCTCTGCTGTCCGGGTTATAATGGGGTAAACCTGCAGTCAGGCAGAGCAGATGAGAGAGACAGAAATAAACTAGTTTAAGTCTGTCTGTGCTGCAGAACGCATCAGATAAAGCCACATGTGATACAACAGAAGTTAAGGGAAGGGAAAAAGAATTACTAAAAAAAACCACAAACGAGCTGCACATCATATATAACATCATATATAAAGCATACTCCTAATGGGGTATTCACTGGCCAAATCTCTGATGTAATTCAAAGTATATCAATTGCCTAAAAGCATGAGTCACATGTCACAGCCAAATCCAGCTCCTACAAAACAGCACAAATCCCAAAACTTCTAAGAATCTATGCAAACATGCAGAACCTCTTCCCGTATGGTGTACTTCCTTCTTCCACCCGATGTGTAGGG
>NW_009649309.1:310267-319274 GCF_000708025.1 Charadrius vociferus
AACATAGCAGTTAGTACAAAATACACACCCCTTAACTGTCTTCAATTAAAAGAACTATTGGCAATTCCATACAACTCACTAACTTTCTGCACATAAGCCAGAAACAAGACAGCAGAGCATTTGCAGCGAGATCAGTGGTTCGGAAAATTTGGTCAACTCATACAATCGCACTCTGTAAATGAGAAGAGTCTGAAACGGCAAGAGAGTCTCTCCAGTGTTCTCCAGGGGGAGGAACAGCAGCAGCATGAAGTGTAATGAAGCTAAAATAATTGAATCCCTTTTTTTGTTTTTAAATTCCACTTTCCGGTTTGTTCATGAAGAATATCAATCCAAAAGGCCCAATTTATAATGCCGAGCATAAAAGCGACAGTGAGGCTGGCACTTGATAAAGTTTGCCTTTTGAAAGACTCCTGCTTGGATTAGCCAGAGTATTTGTATAAAAAGAAACAATGAGGCAGTTTGCTCTCTTTTTTCACATTATCCTCCCTTGCTGTTTCAAAGCAGGTGTGAAAAACTGACACACATACAAATAGCATATCTGAGCCGGCCAGGGAGAACAAGCACAGACAAACCTTTATGGTGTTTTTCACCAATTTTGCCACTAACTGAATTACTGAATTACAAAGAGAGAAAGGGAGAAAAGGAAACATTGCCACTTTCAGATCTCTTTTGCATCATGCTACAAAACCTTGTTGCAGAGGCCCTAGTTTTGACTGGCACGGGAACAGTGACACACTTGAGAAATTCTGACTGTAAAATTTTATTACTGAAATTAAACACTTTTTTTTTTAAAGAGGGATGCTAAGAGCATACTTTTTGTGCACGTGTGTGTGTCCTTCTTAACCAATGCCAAAACCCCGCTGCCCTCTTCATGGCCATGAGCCATTCCCAGACTTCCTCTGATTTCAAAGAGTTCTGGCTCAGGTTCCCAGTCATTTAACTGCTTTGCGGTCCTAATACCACTACATAGTATTTCATAGTATTTTCAAAGCAATCTTTTTAAAAATAAAAGGGTGACACTGAAGACAAATTCCTTAACCATTCTGAAGAAAACTGCCTGAAGGCCTTTCTTTCTTCCCCTTGCTATTGCAGACATTTTCAGCTGGTAGGGCTGTTCTTCAGATATAGAAATGTCTCCAGATAACTGAACAGTCAGGCTCCTCTGAAGTGTTTTTATGATGAGTACTCTCACCACCATACAAATTATTGTCATTTTTGAATACAGAACCTACTTGCACATAAATACACTGTGTTCAAGTGTTTTATGACTATTTACTGGTCACTATAAAAGCAGATGGGCCCAGAAGGCTGCCGTGCCTCCCCACAGCAGGGCAAAGTCTGTTCACCCTTGGTTCACCTTCTCTTTTTGTTGAAGGAGACAGAAAGACGGAAACAGTCACGTGGTTTCATTCCTTTCTCATATTTTCGCTATTGTTGATTCTGCTTCTAATACTTATTTCCCTTCTGGAAAAAGAACAATTCAGTAAGGAAGGGGAGAAGGGCTCTTCATTTTGTTGCCACAACAATGGCATTTAAAAAATAATTTAAAAAAGCCAAAAAAAGTGACAGCTCACAGAATATTACACGAAAATAAAACTGCAACAGAATTCACCAAAATTAGAGCTGAGGTGCAGCTTTTCTCTGCACACCCAGGTTTTGTAACCTAAAGACATACATCAGTGTCACTGAGCTGTGAACTCCAAACTACGTGGTTTTACACAAAGAAAGGTAACAGCTGAGTGAGTCAAAGATCCTTTCACAGCCTTGGAAAAGCTCTCTGCCATTCAGTAAATGCCATGCTATCATAAAAGCCTCTGATGGCATATTATGGAAAACAGCAAGCCAGAAATAACTGTGATATCCTTCAACACTTAACAACATACAAATATAGAAAAAAAAATCCAACTGAAGGGGGACAACAAGTAAGAGAAAACCTGTATGGCATCAAAAACACAATCCTGACCTTTATATGTGTGCAAATGGGCAAACAAAAAAAAGATTTACATAACAGGCAAGATCTTTCACTGGTACAAATCACGCAACTCCATGGACTTAATCAAAATTAGGTCTGGCACTGTTGTTTATCAGGTCCCCTTCACTAAAGGTTTCTATTATGGGCCCCCACCTTTTCCCTTGTCCGTCTAAATAAGCAGTCCCTAGCTCTACAAATGAGCTTTCCCTGTCATCTTCTTGACTGTTTCCCTACGTTCTGCAAATACAGCTGTCACCTCTTGGCTGTTCTGCATCCTGTCTGATTCTTTCATCCTACCTGCATCTTCCTCACAGCACTGCTCAGCTCCTCCTCCTCTGTTAGGAAAAGAAAAGAGAAAAAAAAAAAAAAAAGGAGGCGGGGGGGAATCCTAACCCTTGCATCATATTTAATTGCCTTACTCACTAAAAATCATATTCAGCCTTCCTCATTGTGGACATCAGCAATTCTTAAAACTCTGATTGCACGCTTCCTATGAACAGTCTTCTCAAAAGATTTTAACAACAGTCCACCAAAGATGGATGCTTACTTGTCATTATTCTTCTTAAAATCCCTTTGTCCTGATACATGACAGAATCTTCACTGAGTAATCCTCTGTGTCATACATTTAGGGAATGCTGTCTGTCAAAATTACAAAGGAAGCCAATCGAAGCTGACAGCATATGTTCTCCTCAAGAACTTCGGCATTTGTTATCAACCAAATTGGAAAGCTGAAAGGTGACAACCTTGACACCTTTGCAAATGCAAAAGGTGAAACTCCTGCTCTTCATAGTCATCACATATGATGTAAGGGAATGCTATCCCTAAAACAGTAATTTCTGGGAATTCAGAGCTATCAGCCTGCTGTAGCTGGCCAATGCTATATTGTGATAAAGCACTTCTCTATAGACCTCCTTGGTCTGCCCAAAAGGCCATTTGCAGATAGCCACATAACTTGAGAGATCACAGCAGAGGTGTTCTACCAACAGTCTGGTCGTGCTATTTTGGCATTTGGTGTGTGTGTGTGCTCGTGATGAAAATCCTCAGATCCCCCTTTTCTTGCTCTGCAAGTTTCTCTACTTGTAACAGATTCATCTGTCTGAATTTATCTAGAAGAAAACCATTCAACAGGAAGATCAGGAGAGCAAAGAGGTAAATGAACCTAACCCTGAAGGATCAACACATCCACACTTTTCTGTGTGCTGTGCCCTTCTTGAACCATGCCATAACTTCAGCTTTTATAATTGAAAAAAACAACCTTACGTCTATTAAAGCTCCTTTTCTATTAATCATTATCTATTAATCTTTTAATCATCAACTGTCTAAATTAGAAGTTACTCTGCTCATACAGTAAAGAAACCATATGTGTTATAAAACTGTCTCCTTGCTAAACTAGTGACTCACTGACAAAGTGGACATCTGCCATTTGGCTATAAGATATTTGATTGCTTGGGATAAGCCCAAGAGGTTCAAAAATGCTGGCAACAGGTGCTTGTCTGTTCTGAAGCTCCTGTCTCGGGTCTTGTAAAAATTTCCACTAGCTGACATAATTACCGTGCAAAAGTTAATCCTATGCCTGCCTAAAGACCTCAGTATCCCAAGATATTACATCTCCAGGAAATGACGATTGTGGTTGTGTTATTCTACTGAAATGTCTAAAGTAATTGCTGCACATGATGGGATAAGGGAGCAATGAACACGTGTTGGCACAATACAATAATAACTAGACGAGTGAAAAAGATAGAGAATGTCGCAGAATTAGAAGCAATTTCCCTTGTCAGCTTTTCCTAGTAGGATTCCCTCAGGGACTTGCAGAAATTAAAAATTGTGATGGCGCTTTCCGAAAACAGAAGTAAGCATACAGACATCCTGGCTGATACTTTCAACATCTGACCTATTACCTTTTGGAAGGATTCAACCCTGGATTCTTTCTCAAGCAAGGAGCTAACAGCACAAGCAGTCTCGGTAAGGGTTTCAGAGCGTAAACAAGAAACACAGATTTGCGAACAATAGTATAGCAGAGAAGGAAGCTCAAATGTATTTTGACACTAAATGGAAAGATAGCAGGGAAGGAAAGTCTCAGACCCACTGCTCCAATAATATTTCTTCTACAGTCCACAAGGAGCTCTCCAAGTTGTTTTGTGAAAATGAAATACCACTCTTGTCTTGTGGTTTTAGTTTTTTTAAAAAACAGAATGTTTATGAAATGTTTTTGAATTGTTATTGCTCATTGTGGGATGATTGCATTTTCCTGCAGAGCACTACGAGAAGTGTTTATTCAGGAGACACACAAAGCCTGATGTAGGGCAACCAATAAATGTGTAAGGGTATCACAGAAATATACCTCACTCCTGAATCTTTCAACAGGTAAGCAGCAGAAAGCAGGAATTTTAATATTGTGACCTTATTTCAAGTTTGCAACTCTCATGGAGGCAATGCTACTTCTGCAATAATGTTCAGCTCTGCACCAAAACCACTACAATAGCAGGACACCTTTAACAGTACAAGAAAACTAAAAGAAATGTATCTTCCACAGAAATCACATCCCTATTAACCAGAAGGAATCCCTGCTTACCTCTGAAGTTTCCAAGGTACTTGCTAAATAATTAGAGGGAGCTCTGTGTGATGACAGATTTCTTCAGGAGGCCAGCCTCATTACTGCAACAGTAGCCCCAGGTTTTCATTGGAGCATGCTGATACAAGCAGGCATGAGGGCAGAATATTCCTAATGTGCCAGCACTACTCCAAACGTCCAGTGACTACAATCATCAGTGTATTTTTATTACCTTATTAATCAGTGGCTCTTAAAAAGCTTCCCAAGAACAAATGAATGAAAATAAGCCCCATACACCACATGCAAGATTTGTATTATTGCAGCCTCTTGAGGAAGGGAGAAGATAGAAAGATAAAGTAGACGTGGTAGAAATGAGCACTCAGCTCTCTTGATTCCTACTCTGTTTTCTCATCTATAAGGCTGTTCTGCTCTCAAAAAGCTGTAGCTTGTAGCTCTCAGAAAGCTGCAGCTTGTTCTGCTCTCAAAAAGCTGTGGATTGTCCAGCATGAAACAGGCTGTCTCCATCACTCCCTTAGCTAGGTAAAGATCTGTACAATACAAACTTAAGGGAGTAAGTTCAACCTCTAAAATCCTTTTGCCAATGAAGATTGTATAAGCCTAAGATAACATTATGTTGCAGTTTTTTGCCAGCTATTAGCTGGCTGGGAGCTGAATGGGAAGGAAGCTAGTTAAACTGACAGAGATGATGCCTAACATTGATTTTTCAATTGATTTCACTAAATTGTTGTCCACACAAACCCCAGTGTGGACATTCCTGAATTGGTTTAAAATTGACTTAGAATGATTTAGCTTACGTTGACTCTTTATTGACTCAGGTTGTGGCAACGGGGGGGGGAGAAAAAAGAAAAAGTCTTCTATGTGTCAGAAAGCAGCAATCTGTCCTGTGAAACATCCTAACAAGAACAACAAGGTTGTCCAATCAACATTGGTCTTATCTACATCAAGATTTACAAATTTGTCAAAGACAAGATGTAAAGCCAAGGGGATGCTCATGTAATTGCAAAAGATTCATAGACTGTATCTTAAAGAAAATAACCTGTTTCATCTGGAAGTTACTTCTCCTCAGCTGAGGCAGGAAAGCCAAACCTATGCACTCTCAGCCCCAGCTGTTTGCTTTGATTTGTCCGTTTTATTCCGTATTTACTACATAATCAGTGTCTGTTCTGGCAGCTATTAGACTCGGATGAAGGACAGGTGCTTCTTAAAATACCCTATTCTGACTATTTCCAAGCGTTTGGTCATATCCTAAACTGCTAAGCCACCAGGAGATGCTTATGCTGATTTAATGTGCTTTGAACAGCAGTCATGCCATAACACATGGAAGTCATAGAATCATAGAATGGTTACAGTTGGAAGGGACCTTAAAGATCAACTAGTTCCAACCCTCCTGCCATAGGCAGGGACACCTTCCACTAGACCAGGTTGCTCAAAGCCCCATCCAACCTGGTCTTGAACATGTCCAGGGATGCGGCAGCCACAACATCCCTGGGCAACCTCTTCCAGTGTCTCACCATTCTCTCAGGAAATAATTTCTTCCTAATATGTAGTCAAAATCTACTCTCAGTCTAAAACCATTACCTCTCGTCCTATCACTACATTCCCTGATAAAGAGTCCCTCTCCAGGTTTCTTGTAGGCCCCCTTTAGGTACTAGAAGGCTTCAACAGGGTGTCCCTGGAGCCTTTTCTTCTCCAGGCTGAACAACCCCAACTCACTCAGCCTGTCTTCACAGGACAGGTGCTCCAGTCCTCTGGTCATCTTTGTGGCCCTCCTCTGGACTTGCTCCAACAGGTCCATGTCCTTCTTATGTTGGAGGCCCCAGAGCTGGGCATAGTGCTCCAGGTGGGGTCTCACCAGAGGGGAGTAGAGCAGCAGAATCACTTCCCTCAACCTGCTGGCTGGCTGGCCATGCTTCTTTTGATGCAGCCCAGGACGTGGTTGACTTTCTGTGCTGCAAGTGCACATTGCTGGCTCATGTTGAGTTTCTCGTCACCCAACACTCCCAAGTCCTCCTCAGGGCTGCTCTCAATCCATTCTCCACCCAGCCTGTATTTGTGCTTGGGATTGCCCCAGCCCACGTGCAGGACCTTATTGAACTTCATGAGGTTTGCACAGGCCCACTTCTCCAGCCTGTAAAGGTCCTTCTGGATGGCATCCCTTCCCTCCAGTGCATCATCCACTCCACACAGCTCGGTGTCGTCAGCAAACTTGCTGAGGGTAGTTTGATCTACTGAGGGCACTTGATCCCACTGCCCACATTACCAACAAAGATGTTAAATAGCACCAGTCCCAATACCAACCCCTGAGGAACTCCACTTGGACATCAAGCCATTTACCATGACTCTTTGAGTGCGACCATCCAGCCAGTTCCTTATCCACTGCATGGTCCATCCGTCATATCCCTGTCTCTCCAATTTAGAGATGAGGATATTCTGCAGGACAGTGTAAAATGCTTTGCACAAGTCCAGGTAGATGATGTTAGTTGCTCTTCCCTTGTCCACCGATGCTGTAACCCCACTGTAGAAGGCCACCAAATTTGTCAGGCACAATTTGCCCTTAGTGAAGCCATGCTGGCTTTCACCAATAACCTCCTTATTTTCCAGGTTCCTTTAGCAGAGTTTCCTGGAGGATCTGCTCTATGATCTTGCTGGGCACAGGGGTGAGACTGACTGGCCTGTATTTCCCAAGTCTTCCTTTTTTCCCTTTGGAAAAGTTGGGGTTATGTTTCCCCTTTTCCAGTCATCGCAAACTTCACTGGACTGCCACAACTTCTCAAATATGATGGATGGTGGCTTAGCAACTTCATTCACCAGTTCCCTCAGGACCAATGGATGGATTTCATCAGGTCCCATGGACTTGTGCACCTTCACGTTCCTTAGATCGTCTCAAACCTTATCTTCTCCTACAGTGGGCAGTTCTTCATTCTCCCAGTCCCTGCCTTTGCCTTCTGCAACTTTGGCGGTGTGGCTAGAGCACTTGTCAATGAAGACTGAGGCAAAAAAGTCATTGAGTACCTCAGCCTTCTCCATACCCCAGGTGACCAGGTCTCCTATTTCCTTCCGGACAGAGCCACATTTTCCCTATTTTTCTTTTTGTTACCAACATACCTATAGAAGCTTTTCTTCTTACCCTTATGTCCCAGGTGAGATTTAACTGTATCTGGGCTTTAGCTTTCCTAACCTGATCCCTGGCGGCTTGGACAATTTGTCTGTATTCCTCCTAGGCCACCTGTCCTTGCTTCCACCCTCTGTAGGCTTCCTTTTTGTGTCTAAGTTTTTCCAGGAGCTCCTTGTTTATCTATGCAGTCCTCCCGATGTTTTTCCTGACTTCCTCTTTGTTGGGTTGCATCACTCCTGAGCTTGGAGAAGGTGATTCTTGACTATTAACCAGCTTTCCTGGGCCCTTCTTCCCTCCAGGGCTTTATCCCACAGTACTCTACCAAGCCCTGAAGAGGCCAAAGTCTGCTCTCCTAAAGTCCAGTCGTATCATAACATAACACCAAAGTCAACTTTACAGCTTACTTCCAGAGTGAGGACAGATGCCAGGAAAGACCTGTTGACTCACATCAAGCTACACAGCAACCTCAGTGCCAATGCTAGACTCCAAACAATGGCCCAGCACGGGAACAGCATCTTGACTGCTCACTAGTAGAGGGTGGCTCAAAAGCCGTAGGTCTACTGTTGAGTCCTATAGCAACATATACCATTTTCAAAATTGTTGTGGAGCACAAGAAGAGGGTTGTGCATCAATATAAACTGGCTTAAGCAGAACCCCACCTTCACTAGAAAACAGGGCCTGTCTGGAGCTGAAACATCTGCATTCCTGGTGGGAAGATTTAAAGACAGGTGGCTGTGGATCAATGTGAATTTATAAACTGATAGACCTGCTTTATGCTGACAATTATATTGAAAGAAAAAAAGCCTACTTACCTTTTGATAGTGGTAAAACCATTAGGAACCTAGCTCATGACACAGGCCCAACCATTTGAGTTTGCGCAGTCTTTTTGACTTTGAAATACCCTCTATACAGATGTATTTGCCTTTGTAATTGCAGATGCGAAATTAAAATCTTCTTCCCTTTCCCTGGACAATCAATTTTTTCCTCTCCACACAGTTTATAGCAGCTCACTCTTTGATATTTTTTTAATAACTTGTGTTGTGTCTAGCGCTTTGGGGAGTGCCTATGACAGAAAGCACTTTATTACTTCTCTGAGTTCACTGCAGAGTGCTCACCAGGCCCTATCACTGAAAGGACGAATCTAGGCAGCAATTTAATCAAGCAGTGATTGAAAAATTAAAGGTGGCGGTGATTAATATGGATTTAGGACTTCTTTTGTTTGAATGGGTTTTAGCTAGAGAACATGGCAGTTGGGGTGGGGTTTTTTCCCTCTGAAAGAGAGAGGCGGGGGGGAGGGGGGAAACAAAGGAAAACTATTTAGGCAGATCATTTCTCTCCCCTTAGAATT
>NW_009649309.1:319290-344051 GCF_000708025.1 Charadrius vociferus
GGGAAAGAGGTTACACACAGTGCGTATTATTATCCTTAGGTAAATACCCATGTGTAATTTCAGCAATCACAAGCACACCTCTGTGTATAAGCAAAGATCCAGCCTTAGAAACCGAGCTTGGACCAGTACCAGAAGGGAAAAATTCTGCCCAAGACATGAACAAATCTTGAGATTTAATCATCAGCCTGGCTTATGAAGAAATAGATACTTTTTAGTAACCAGGAGCGCTCTCTAAACTTTCATAGAGTAAGGGTGTTTTACATTTAAGACAGAGGAACTAAGATCTTTGAAAGCTGGTAAGAAACAATGAAGGAGTAACCTGCTAGACAGTCACACAAAATGAATTTGAAGGTCCAGCTCAGAAGCAGTGTCTATGATTCTATTCAGTTAGAGGAGAAGGGATTTCTATAGACACAGATATATATGGATATATATGTATACCTCCCTTGTAGAAATGTAGGTGTGCATTCACTGTTCCCTTACACATTCTGCAACCATTTACAACAGTAAAGGAGGTGGAACACACAACCACAGTTTTGGATCAGATTTCAAATCAAGTCTTCGCATGGTAAAACATCTGCATCAACCAACTGATCTGAGGTTACAGAGGTGCCAGGACTTTCATCAGACCTTTTTGTATTGCCCCCATTTACAAGTTACTACTGTAAATTTATACAGAGTAAATTCATACTAAAGCTGGCTCAAAGTCATTCTGTTTAACTTATTGTAAACACCTTTGTGCACGTTCTTACTTCAATTTAAACAGTTTATAGCACTATAGATCATCTGAGAAATTGGCACGAGTCAGGATAAGAATGGCCATGCAAAGTTTGCTTCTGCTTAACTATGAATACTTAAAAAAAAAAAAAAAAGTTTAGCCAAACTGACACAAGTTGCATATGATACTGGCCTTCATTTCTTCCCCCACAACGAGTAGCTCCTGCCTAGGCATCTTTGAAAAAACATCCGACACACTTCATCTTCCATAAAGTCTTGAAAAAATTAAAAGACAACAGAAAAAAACATAGGCAAAGAAAGATTATTTGTGGAATATTAACAACGGCTTTGTCTGAATAAGAATTACCAGAGCTTGCACTTCAGCTAATAGACTTATTTTTCCCAAAAGACTTGTTTTTTTCCTTTTCCTCTTTCCATGCTTGGCCAGAGTAGGTGATTCACACTTTCCCCAGACATATCTTGTCCTAGCATGCAGAACATCTTCATAAGAAGTTGCTTGAGCAGAAGTCTAAAGCCCATAGTCAAAGCACTTAGATTAATAAAAAGAAAAGTTACCTACAAAATGGCTCTGGAGAGAAGTATGTTTGTATGCAACTTCAGATGAGGTTTGCTACACTACACTTGTAACTGCCAGGTTCCCAAAGGATTGGTATAATTTAAGCATGGGGTGTCTGAAAGAAAGTGAGCGCTGGAAGGTGGATACCCAGTAATTCAATCCCACATGCCCCTGAGCACAAACACAATTGTATTATAAAGTAGCTCCACCAAAAATGAAAACAATTAAAGCACAATACATATTTTACTGCTTACCGTTAAGAAGGGTGGTTTCATTTTTTGTGCATACCCACACCAGTAAACACAAAATAGAACAATTCAATGAACCCTGCTTGGAAATAGAGTAACAAGATACTAAAATGTCACACGTGTACCAGAGACATTATATAGTCAGAATGAAAGCTTTGCCAATTCATTGGCAAGAGAGCTCTAATTTCATCAGCGTCTTTTAACCATTTTTTTGAATGGTTAGATTAACATTTTTAACATCAAGGATAGCTGTGAATTGAAATTTTGCAGGAACCCAGACACCCATCTACAAGAAGGGCCAGAAGGAGGATCCAGGAAACTATAGGCCTGTCAGTTTGACTTTGGTGCTGGGGAAGCTGATGGAGCAGATCATCCTGAGTACCATTACGCAGTACGTACAGGACAACCGGATGATCCAGCCCAGTCAACGTGGGTTTATGAAAGGCAGGCCCTCCCTGACTAACCTGATCTCCTTCTACAACGTGGTCACCCACTTAGTGGATGAGGGAAAAGCTGTGGATGTTGTCTATCTGGACTTTAGTAAAGCCTTTGACACCGTTTCCCACAGCATTCTCCTGGAGAAACTGGCTGCTTATGGCTTGGATGGGCATATTCTTCACTGGGTAAAAAACTGGCTGGAAGGCCAGACCCAGAGAGTGGTGGTGAATGGAGTTAATTCCAGTTGGCGGCCGGTCACAAGTGGTGTCCCCCAGGGCTCAGTACTGGTGCCAGTCCTGTGTAACATCTTTATCAATGATCTGGATGAGGGGATTGAGTGCATCCCTAGTAAGTTTGCAGACAACACCAAGCTGGGTGGAAGTGTTGACCTGCCTGAGAGTAGGGAGGCCATGCAGAGGGATTTAGACAGACTAGATCAATGGGCCAAGGCAAACTGTATGAGTTTCAATGAGGCCAAATACCGGGTCTTACACTTTGGCCACAACAACCCCTGCCAATGCTACAGGCTTGGTAAGCTGTCAGCAGAGAGGGACCTGGGGCTGTTGATTAATAGCCAGCAGTGTGCCCAGGTGGCCAAGAAGGCCAATGGCATCCTGGGCTGTATCAGGAATAGTACAGCCAGTAGGAACAGGGAGGCGATTTTACCCCTGGTGAGGCCACATCTTGAGCACTGTGTTCAGTTTTGGGCCCCTCACCACAAGAAGGACATTGAGGCACTGGACCGTGTGCAAAGAAGGGCAACGAAACTGGTGATAGGTCTGGAGCACATGTCTTATGAGGAGCATCTGAGGGAACTGGGGTTGTTTAGCCTGGAGAAAAGGAGGCTCAGGGGAGACCTTATCGCTCTCTACAAACACCTGAAAGGAGGTTGCAGAGAGGTGGGAGTCGACGTGTTCTGTCAAGTAACAGGTGATAGAACAAGAGAAAATGGCTTCAAGTTGTGCCAAGGGAAGTTTGGATCGGATATTAGGAAGAATTTCTTTACTGAAAGGATCATCAGGCATTGGAACGTGTTACCCAGGGCAGTGGTGGAGTAATCGTGTAGGTATAGTGCTTAGGGACATGGTTTAGTGGTGGGCTTGTCAGTGTTACGTTAATGATTGAACTAGATGATCTTACAGGTCTTTTCCAATCTAGGAGATTCTGTGAACTCTCTCTGAGAGTGCGAGGGTTCCTACTGTCTTCTGCATCTGAGTGTCCTGTGAAAGGCTGAAGTAAAACCAAATCTCTTTGTGCTGCTCGTGGTTCAGGTTAGTCAGAACAACTACAAAATGTGAGACTCCAATACACAACTTCACCACATAAGGATTTTGACAAAGACTGGGAAGAGGAGGCCAAGGCAAACACAGTCACCACCCAAAGAGTAACAAAGATAAAGAACAATCTATGGTAGAGTAGCAGAGCAGAGAAGTAGGAATCACAGCTATGTCCAGGATTCCTGTGGAGCCCTTTGACCCACAGAAGTGTGTCAGGCCAATGTTTTTCAGAGTAGCCTTGGATTTCAACCACTATCAAACACTTTCCAGTTTTGTAAATGCTAGCCACTTTAGTTGATGTCTAGAGAGGCTCCACGTGATCAACATATCTGAAAATCTTGGGAAATGTCTGCCTCCTAATACAAGGCATTTTTGAAAGTGCTGGACTGTACTTCTCTGCA
Organism: Charadrius vociferus; assembly: GCF_000708025.1. Lineage (NCBI taxonomy): Eukaryota > Metazoa > Chordata > Aves > Charadriiformes > Charadriidae > Charadrius > Charadrius vociferus. The sequence continues at coordinate 322,949 of NW_009649309.1, forward strand.
TGTCAGTCTCTCCATCTGCAAACTGAGCATGAATATATTCTCCCACCATGAACGAGTAGCATACGGCTTCCTTACTGTCTGCAAAGCTCTTTTGAAAGGGGAGAATAACCAACACTATAAAAAAGAAAAATCAACATTATTGCTATGCAGATGCCTCGTAGCAATACAGCCCGCTTCCAACACCTCTAGGGACTGCCTCTTCCTAATAAAGGGTGCAAAATCATGAATGGTCAAAAAAGAAACCAAAAGAGAGCAACGAAGATGCAGATTTGGTTGAGGGAAGACCACAATTACAAGGAAACCCAAGTTCCTACTACTGCCACTACCAAAGAAGAAGCTGCCTGATAAATATGCAGTGGCAACTTGCCAGCAAGTGCAGAAATTTCTTTTTGCCATTGAATCACAAAGGCCTGGAGAACTTCTAGGGCACTTCATTTCCTGGCAGATCACTGGAACCAGTTACCTATGGAGCATTACCTCCACAGCTTCTCGCACAGTAAGTCTGTAAGTCTGCTGTCATGCACAGCAGCAGACCTCACATTAAAGCACTGCAGAGTATTATCCCTTTATTTTTCTGCAGTCAACCTTTACCCTTAACAAGATTTTTTTAACCACTGCTTCTTCTTTCTCTCTCCACCTTTGCTTCACAAGACAGCAAGCCTGGGCCACACAAATCACCTGATACAATGCTTTCAGTGTCATTCTTACTGTCCCATTACATGGCAGAGTTTAATGTGCACACGCTGGGTCTGTCAACCTGGCAGCGACTCCACAGCTCTTCAGCATAGCTCTGCCAAGCAGCTTGCAGAACTGATGTGTCCTCCCCGCCTTCTCTATCCTTTTTCCGCACTTTGCTCAAAACAGGTCCTCTGCTCCCTGCTGCCAAATAGCCTTTCTCTGCCCCCAGGGGCTCAAAGGAGGAGCCACATTGTTCATTCTCAGCCCAGCAATCCGCATTACTGCTTCAGTATGAAAAACTATAGCTCGTGTATGGTGTAAATTGTTAGTATCACTCCCTTCCTCTCATAAAGCAGGCACTGCCAATACCAGACTGCTGTGCTTCATGCATAATTCATCAGGTTCCTTAATGTGCAAAGCTCTCCTCTGCAGCTCTTTTCTCTGCATTAAAGTTATCTGTGGGAAAAAAAGTGTCCATCCAGCCCCTGCTTGAAATATTAAGAGGACACCTGAATTTTAAAGTGTCTATTGGCTTCTCTAATTTACTATAAAAACAAAAGCATCAGCAGTGTCCCCATGACTGCAAGGTCCAGGATGGGACAGAACCACAGAAGGTCACAGGGATATAAGACCCAGGTCTGCAATAGGAAATACAGCTGTGGCTGTACTGCCTGGTACTTAATTTTGTTAAAAAAACATCCTTCATAAAAGCCCTAAGCCTGAAACCCTTTGCTGTCAAGACACACAGGGCAAAAGAGAGAGCAATGCACTCCGGGTAGCGTGCTGTGTGTTCTTCCAAAGGTTCCAGTGGAACAAGATTGTCACGCAGAGTTACTGCATGAGAGTACTATGCATATAAAGACCCCCGACAAACTTTTAACTATTTTTAGCCTTTAGTAGAGTATCAGATTGCTTTTGGACATTTGCTAACCACCTATGCAACCAACTGACAATTTCTAACTGCTTTTCTTCTACTCGCCTGTTCTGTTCCAGACAAACAGCACACAATGTTCATGTCTACCCTCACATGCACCCAGTCTCCCCATTCCCTTCAACGGAAAAAGCCTGCAGTTTCCTCTCGTTCTTCATCCAACACCTCTTCTACATCTCTCCTTCAAATACATTTCCTCCAAAAGCCCTAGATATTCTGTCTCTCTCCTCCTGTATATGACACGAAAGTTATACTCTTGCAAGAGGTGCAGCAGTATTGGAGAGGCTGTCCCTACTGCACAGAGCTGTTCCAGGCTTGGGAATGAGCAGATAGGAAGAGTTTGACCCTTTGGACCCACGGAGCTTTGCTCAGTTAGTGAGCCTGCAGAAAAGCTGATTTCTTTTGCTGCCAGCCACTATGCACCTGAAGGATGGGGATGCCACCTAGAAAGGTCTGCAGGAGAGAATGTGTATTGCTTTACAAGAAGGCTGTCTAAGCCTGGGACTGGGTCTAGGCTAAACATACGATCCCCATAACACATGTAAGAACCAGCTGCTGCCTAGAGGGAGGAAGGTGACTTAAGCCGGAATAAGAAAGCTGCAATGCCACTGAGTGATTTTATGCCCCATGGAGGTAGAGTTCATTTTAGGCAATTATCTCATATGCTCCCTACCAACTGCTCTCCTCAATGATGACAGGCCGCAGTCCATACTAATAAAGACAATGAAAGTGATCTGGACACTGGAGTAATTCCAGGAATAAATTCCCACCTCCCCAAAGGCTGCAACAATCTAGCAAAGGGCATCATGCAGCACATATGGCATGCCAGGAGGGGAGAGCTGGAGCCAATCTATTTCATCAGCTATGGAGGAAAAAGGAGCAAGAAAAAGGAACAAACAGCTTGTTAGAAAGACACAAGACATTTCAAGTTGTTTAGGATGACTTATTGGGCAGTGCAGGCATGATGCAGGTAGTGTCTTTATGTCCCCTCTTTTCACTAAAAAAAGTCAATTTTGGACAGTAAGAATAGTTACCTGTTTCACAAGCCGGACCAGCTGCTTTGGACATAGACTGAAATAGAGATACTTGTCTGATTCTAAGGAGGGGTTATGTTTCTGTTGCTAATGGATGCTAAGCTATGCTCATTGCTTCTTTATTTAAATCAGAATTTGTAAGGTCAGATAAGGTTCCAGACCTCTATCTTTCTTTTTGCTCCCACCAGGCTTTAAGATAAGTTACACCAACATGAACCACGTGAGCATTTGGCTCTGCCTGAGCATATATGCTTAGGTGAAAATAAAAGATTATATATTTGAAACTAGTAGATGCATGACAGAAGATACATTAACTTGCTTTGCGGTGAATTGGCTAATCTCCTTTTCCACCATGTCTGATCTCTGCAATGCCAAGAGAGCAGAGAGGGTGTACAAAGATCATAGCAGGCTTAGATGCAGGAGGAAATCAATATCTACGCTCTGATCTGGCCAGCCATGGGGAGCCATGAGAGGTGATGTGGCAGTCAGCGTGTGAGTGTCCGCAGGGCTCCGGAATCAGTGCTCACTTTGGACCAGAGCTCACTTTCACCAGCTGCGATGCAATCCTGGGACATATTGCTCAGATTTGCTTTCCTGAGCCATCCTGTGCCCTTACATGGCCAGTCTTCAGAATTTAATTCTCACCATAATTCTCTTCTACCAACATATATAGCTCCCATTCCTAACAGCCCTGCAGTCACGTGGGACACAAGGCTTTGGACCTGAGTTTTATCTAAATTTAACCTGTTCTGAAAAGGGACCTTAAGAAGTGCTACAGCTTTGTTTCACTGATTTCCATTTGGATTTCCAGGTTTACATAGATGTGCCTCAGTGGAAACTGGAATTGAGCTCTCTGTTTCTAAATCCTGATATGCAAAATTCATTGTTTAATTCACATGCCTTTTTCCCATATCCCCAAGTCTCAGTGTTTTTCTTTAAAAAACCCATCATGGAAAAGGAATACATTTAGCTGGATGAAGCCTAGTTCTGTGAGGTTGGTACTAAGTCCAAAGGGAGAATAGCTTGTTCTTTTTTTTTTGCCAAGTGTAAGTTACATTAAATACACTGGACCTGTGCAGGTTTCTGTTAAGATGCATCTGTAAAACTCTAATTCATTTGTCTTTTCAATGACTGGAAAAGTTCATGAAGCATAAATCAACCCTGTTCCTCACTCACCCCACAAACTTCATATGCTATATAAACATATGGTTATTAAAATTATATGTAACTTTTAAAGTAAGTGGTATCTGCCTTTGAGACATTGGGCAGGTAAATTATAGCCTCAGAGACTAAGGAAAAGATTTGGAGACCATTAGATGTATGGTACTATGAACATCAAAAGCAGAATAAATTAAAGCTGAGGTAACTTTAAAAGTTGGATACTCTCCAATTCCTCTGCAAGAAAGTCGAATAGAACAAGGGCACTGGAACAGTGTCCCATTGGGAACTGAAAGCAGAAGAGGCTTGGACACAGAATCTGCATTTAGTTTATTTTTTTTTTGGTACTTAAACTGTCAATCTAACTTGGCTTTCTGCCTCCTCAAATTAAAACAGGACAACTTTGCAAACTTAGTGCTTTGCCCTATCTCTAGGGATCTCTTGCAAACATTTACACCCTTCCAAGATCTAACAGAAAACAGAAACTTGCGGCCTGCAGCTTTTTAAGGTGACAAGGACAACAGAAAAGGAAAATTCAATGCTTTGGTAATACTGATCTTGCCTTTTGTTAAACTCTCTCGTAACACGTCCAAACAACCGCATAAACTAATTGAATGGATTTTATATGTGATGCATTTGCAGTTATATATACATCTATATGCAATCCGGTGTGTACCTAGTGTTTTGTGCAGGGTGCTGAGTTGCCATGAAGCAAACGGGATGGCATTTAAATCAGAAAGCCCTACCCAGCAGGTAGCCCTCCTGCAATGCACAGTTCCAGTAGCACAGGGCTGCTGAGGCTTAACTGGTCCTTGAGCACTGAACACTGTTTTTTAATTTCTCTGTTGTCACAGGATCTGCTTGATCCTTAACCCTGTGCACTCATAATAGCGTTGCTGATTTTTCTGTTTTGAGCTGCAGTCCACGTGCTCAGGGGAACTACTGAGCATAAGGTCAAAGCTGTTTCGGTTTTTTGCAGCATAAAGACCTTTATTCCTTTTGACCTTGCCCTTTAGTACTTCCATGTGGCATAAGGCAGGGATGGAGATAAGGATTAACTTATACTTAAGGTGTGAAAAGATCCAAAGCCTTCTCTCTATAGACAGTTCTGCAAAAAAGACCAAAGGGCTTTTAAACTAAAATAGCCAGGATTTACTAAAGTATAAAATAGAATAGTTAACATTTTAATTAAAGAAAAAAACTCAAAAGACTATTGCAGAGAGAAATGAAAATGGGTTATAACTGATAGCCCCTTCACCCATGATCTCCTTGCAAGCAGGTCCTTGCCCCCAAGCTTTATTCCTGCCATCAGACGCTTTCTGCAGCAAACTGTGCTCACTTTCTTAAGAAGTCCCTAAGGAATATGGTCCTCAAGCAGTTGTCTGACAGCCTAGTGGCTCCTCTCAGCTCCATGCACTGACTCTCCTACCTCCCATACTCAATGTCTCTGAAAATCCCTTTCCCTGCTCCTTCTCAGCTGGTGTACAGGACAAGTGTGATTTCCCTCCCGCGCCTGAAGGGTTCCCCTGACTCAATCATCCTATTTATAGGAACATGAGCAAAATAGTTGGGACTGCACAGGTCAAACACACAGCCTGTCACAAAGCATGATGTCCAGGCTGTTATCCCAGGAAATTGATGGAAAGTCTTGAGTGCTTCTTTTAAACAACTGTCAAAAGTCTCCTGTGCAGCAGACAGAATTCAAGGGTCTTCTTTGCAAATAGAAATACCATGAAAATCCAAATAAATGTGACCTGTGGGATCTGGATACATTGTCATCTGATGCCTTCATTTTTAATATTTTGGTATATCCTATACCAACTTTATTCCCCATGAGCACTGCTTGGGCCTCATCACCCTTGACCTTCTGCACTGGTTTAACAGCTCTGCAATTTATGGTGGTAATAGATTGTGCTGCTGGCAATCAACATGGAAACTTATAACTAATATCTGCAGAGCACATATGGACACAAGGAAATTGCAGCCGCAGTACTAAAAGACCAAAGCAATGACAGACTGCACTTTTGAGCCCCGCTAGCTGTACTGCAGCCCTATTTGGGATGAACATATTTCTTCCAGGCTTGCAAAGTCTCACATTTTCTGTGGCTCTGTTACCTGGTGCCTAGAAAATGAGAGGCCAGTGCTGTGCCCTACTACCAGATATCCTGCACCAGTGTTGCTGATGGCCTCTGCTGACTAGCTATGTTCAGCACCTGGAGGCCACCACACAGAACATGATGGTCGCAGCCAGCAGCCAGGTGCAACCTTATGGGACTCTAAATGCAACCTCATATTGAAACCTTCCACTTCTCATTAGGCCAAGGAGGAGAGGAGTAAATTGCCTTTGTTGTGTGTCTCAGCATGCAAGAAGCCTTACATGGGGCAATAAAAAAAGCTGAGAAGCCTTTTCTTCTGTGAAAATGATGATGTTGCTGCAATGTGATTGGTTTCGCAAGCTACATGGCACCTTTGATGCAAGAAAGCATTTAAGCAGGGGAAAGGATCTGAACAGAAATAATAAGAGAAACGGGTGAGAATGCTTAAATGACAGCAGTATCTTAATTCTGAATTGTCAAGGGAGGAAAAGAACTGTCAAGCACAGTGCCAGGCTCAGTGATACAAGGAGACCCTATTGCCTGACCAGGTGAGAAAATCTGTTGACTTTAGGTATGATATTTTCTCAGTGGTAGACGGGTACGTAATACTGAGTAGGTTAGCATATATAATCCAAAACTGCTCTTCTCCCCATCTGCAGATTCAGTGAAGCTTGTAAAGGATTCCATATAAGTAATTTTAAATATTCATGCAGTGTTCATCAACCATGTGTCCCAGTAAACCTACAAGGACAACCTTGGGCTTTCTAGGCAATTCCTCTTCAAAAACAGTACTCTTGCATGCAAATGTTTGCCTGCGTGCTGCAATAAGAGCATATGCTGCTGCTTGCAACATTAAACTTTATTCAAAGGAATAATGTTCATGCTATTAACACAGCAGTTCACCTTTCTGAAAGGGGGAAGAGTGTCGTGGCTCACGAGCTAGCAGGGCTTATTGTCTCCCACATCATCCTCACAGGAAAGCTTAGGAAGTGTGGCTTAGATGAATGGACAGTGAGGTGGATTGAGAACTGGCTTACAGATAGAGCTCAGAGGGTTGTGGTTAGTGGTGCAGAGTCTAGTTGGAGGTTAGTAACAAGTGGTGTCCCTCAGGGGTCAGTACTGGGCCCAGTTTTGTTCAACATATTCATCAATGATCTGGATGAAGGGATAGAGTGTACCATCAGCAAGTTTGCTGATGACACAAAACTGGGAGGAGTGGCTGACACGCCAGAAGGCTGTGCTGCCTTACAGCGTGACCTCGCCAGGCTGGAGAGTTGGGCAGAAAGAAACCTTATGAAGTTCAACAAGGGTAAGTGTAGGGTACTGCACCTGGGGAGGAATAACCCCATGCACCAGTACAGGTTGGGGGCTGACCTCTTGGAGAGCAGCTCTGCGGAGAGGGACCTGGGAGTCCTGGTGGACAACAGGATGACCATGAGCCAGCAATGTGCCCTGGCGGCCAAGAAGGCGAATGGCATCCTGGGGTGCATCAAGAAGAGTGTGGCCAGCAGGTCGAGGGAGGTCATCCTCCCCCTCTACTCTGCCCTGGTGAGACCGCATCTGGAGTACTGTGTCCAGTTCTGGGCTCCCCAGTTCAAGAAAGACAGGGAACTGCTGGAGAGGGTCCAGCAAAGGGCAACAAAGATGATTAGGGGACTGGAGCACCTTTCTTATGAGGAAAGGCTGAGGGACTTGGGTCTCTTTAGTCTAGAGAAAAGAAGATTGAGGGGGGATCTTATTAATACATACAAATACTTAATGGGAGGATGCCAGGGGGATGGGAGTAGTCTTTTTTCAGTGGCACCCAGTGATAGGACGAGGGGTAATGGGCATAAACTTGAACATAGGAAGTTCCATCTTAACATGAGAAGGAACTTCTTTACTTTGAGGGTAGTGGAGCACTGGAACAGGCTGCCCAGAGAGGTGGTGGAGTCTCCCACTCTGGAGACATTCAAAACCCGCCTGGACGCTGTCCTGTGCAACGTGCTGTAGGTGACCCTGCTCTGGCAGGGGGGTTGGACTAGATGATCTCCAAAGGTCCCTTCCAACCCTAACCATTCTGTGAATTCTGTGAATTCTGTGAGAGCTTTAAACTAGACTTGAGAGGGAAGGGGGACAATATCAGGCTTGACCGTGAAAAGCCATGGACGTCAGGCAACAGTTACAGGGATGAAGTGCTAGCGAGGGCACGCAGCCTGTTGCTCTGTGACATGCTGGGTACACTGGGGCACACCTGAAGACTTACAGAGATGAGTCAGGGACTCCTGAGGTATTAGGAGCCAAGAGGGATACACCACCGAAATACCTCAAAGGAATTAAGGAGTGTTCCTCCAAGAAGGCGACATGGCCGATGGCCCAGCTGAAGTGCCTCAACGCATGTAGCAAGGGCAACTAACTGGAGGAGTATGAAGCCACTGTGCTGCTAGAAAGCTAGGACCTAGTTGCCATTACTGAAACTTGGTGGGACGAATCCTATGACTGCAGTGTGGCTATCTATAGCTAAGGGCAAAGGCTATAGCTACAGAAGGGACAGGCAAAGAAGGAGGGACAGAGGCACTGGCCTCTACATCAAGAAACGGATAGAGTGTGAAGAACTGTCTCTGAAGAATCGCCACAAGCCAGTTGAAAGCTTATGGCTAAGAATTAGAGACCAAGGCAACAAAGGGCACCTTGTGGCTGGTGTCTACTACAGGACACCTAATCAAGGGGGAGCCTATTGATGAAGTCTTCTTACTCCAGCTACAGGAAGCATCACACTCACAGGCTCTCATCCTGCTAGGGGACTTCAACCACCCCGAAATCTGCTGGAAAAGTAGCATAGTAAGCTGTAGACAGTCCAGGAGACTCCTGGAGTGCATTGAGGATAACTTATTAAGCCAGATAATAGACAGCCCTACCAGAGGAGATGCGATACCAGACCTGTTGGTCACCAGCACAAGTGAGCTAATTGGTGACAACAAGATGGGAGGCAGCCCAGGCTATAGTGATCATGCACTGGTGGAATTCGCAGTCCTGAGGGATATAGGTCAGGTGAAGAGTAAAGTTGGGACCCTGAATTTGAGGAAAGCAAAATTCCAGCTCTTCAAGGACTTAGTCAATAGGATGCCCTGGGAAACTGCCCTCTGGGACAAGGGAGTAGAACAGAGCTGGCAGATCTTTAAGGATGCTTTCCTTAGGGCACAAGAACTCTCAATCCCTGGGTGTAAGAAATCAGGAAAAGAAGGCAAGATACCAGCATGGCTGAGACAAGACCTGCTGGTTAAACTAAAGGACGCTGCCTGGTGGTGTAGGGATGGGGTCAGGAAGGCCAAGGCACAGCTGGACCTGACCTTGGCAAGGGACGCAAAGAGTAATAAGAAGGGCTTCTATAGGTATGTCAGCCGGAAAAGGAAGGTCAAAGAAGGTGTTAACCCCCTGATGAGCAAGACTGGCAAACTGGGAACAACAGACGAGGAGAAGGCTGAGGTACTCAACAACTTTTTGCCTCAGTCTTCACTGGCAACTTCTCTTCCCACACCCCTTGAGTGGATGGACCTCAAGGCAGGGACTGGGGGAGCAAGGGCTGTCCCACTGTACGAGAAGAGCAGGTTCATGACCACCTGAGGAACCTGAAGATACAGAAGTCTATGGGACCTGATGAGACGCATCCCAGAATCCTGAGGGAATTGGCTGATGGAGTCCCGGCAGTCATGTGAAGTTCCCGGTGAGTGGGAAAAGGGAAACATTGCACCCCTTTTTAAAAAGGGTAGAAAAAAACCCACTGGTTGGATGGTCACATCCAGAGGGTAGTGGTCAACAGCTCAATGTCTAGATGGTGATCAGTGACAAGTGGTGTCCCTCAGGGGTCCACAGTGGTCTGAAGTACATCAGGACCAGTACTCTCTAATATCTTCATCAATGACATAGACAGGGGGATCGAGTGCACCCTCAGCAAGTTTGCAGATGACACCAAGCTGAGTGGTTTGGTTGACACGCCTGAGGGATAAGATGCCATCCAGAGGGACTGGGACAAGCTTGAGAACTGGGCCCATGTGAACCTCCTGAAGTTCAACAACAGCAAGCGCAGGGTTCTGCACCTGGGTCAGGGCAAGCCCTGGTATCAGTACAGGCTGGGGGAGGAAGGGATTGAGAACAGCCCTGCAGAGAAGGACTTGGGGGTACTCGTGGATGAAAACCTGGACATGAGCTGACAATGGTGCTTGCAGCCCAGAAAGCCAACCGTATCCTGGGCTGCAACAAAAGAAGTGTGGACAGCAAAAAGAGGGAGATGATTCTGCCCCTCTGCTCTGCTCTGGTGGGACCCTGACAGGATTACTGCATCCTGCTGTGGAGTCCTCAGCACAAGAAAGACATGGACCTGTTGGAGTGGGTCCAGAGGAGGGCCACGAAGATGATGAGAGGGCTGGAGCACCTCTCCTATGAGGACAGGCTGAGAGAGTTGGGGTTATTCTGCCTGGAGAAGAGAAGGCTCCAGGGAGACACCTTATTGCAGCCTTTCAATACTTAAAGGGGGCCTACAGGAAAGACGAGGACAAAGTTTTTAGCAGGGCCTGTTGTGATAGACAAGGGGTAATGGTTTTAAACATAAAGAAGGGAGATTTAGACTAGATATAAGGAAGACATTTTTTATGCCGAGGGTGGTGAAGCACTGGGAGAACTTTCCCAGAGGGGTGGTAGATGCCCTATTCCTGGAAACATTCAAGGTCAGGTTGGATGGGACACTGAGCAACCTGCTCTAGTTGAAGAGATCCCTGTTCATTGCAGAGGAGCTGGACTAGATGACCTTTAAAGGTCCCTTCCAACCTAAACTATTCTATGATTCCATAATGCCTCTCATTTACAATAGGTCAAGTAAAAAACTGTAACAGTGCACAGTTTTCTCTGCATCTACAAAAATACTTTTGTTGTACAAGCACAGAAAATAATGCCTTTCCTCTCCTCACTAGCCCCATACCAGGAGAAGAATACAGAAAAAGACTAATGATAGTAATTTTAAAAAATGAATGTTTACTCATTCAATCAAAATTAATAAGTAGGCTCCATATGAACAGGAACATTAGTGACAAGGGCCGTTTAGTCTAAATATTCTGATTCTAATAGAAACACACTTCATTTAATAAGTGCTGCTTCAAAACAAGGGACTGCCAAGGGTCAGCCAAGCACGGTCCTGAGCAAACTATAACTGGTCTGGTTAAATGAGATTAAAGTTTACTGTTAAAGCAAGCAAAAGAAATAAGACATGAGTACTGTCCAACTCAATTGAATCTTCCATCAGGTACAAAGAAATTTATCTCAGGCAAAGGACATTTTTGAGCACTTCAAGATAATTTTCAATTATTTAGAAAGATGTTACTTCAGAGTTTTCAGTCTGGTTATAATAGCAGTTGTTCCAATGACCAGAAACTTTAGTTAATTTATTTTGCTAGTAGCCCCATCCCGTTCAGTGTGACATACTGGGCCTGGTACTCATCTCCACTACATTATTGAACTTCATGTGGCAAAAAAGCAGAGGGAGTACTTAAAGTTTATGTAAAATAAAAATGCTGTAATGGAGGAAGGAAAAAAACACATGCTTCACTTTTTTTACTCCCCCGGAACAGAATTTGAAATTTGCCTGACTGCTTTGTTTTACACAGTCATCACTGATTACTCTGGGCCTGCACAGATCTGGCAATAATGTTAATAAATTAGTAGTCCATGCCTATTATAAACTGGAGCTGAGAGCTTGGGTGGAGAGATATAAAATATAGCTGTTCTGGGATATTTTCAATAATACATTATTGTGGCAGCAAGGAAAAGTTCTGTAAAATGTAAGAGATCATTATCACTGACTTACCAAAGAAAGATTTTTGGAGGCAAATTGTAATACTCCTTTTGCAAATTCCAGCCACTGCCAATCCAAGTCTCTAGGAGGTGTGATGAGCTGTTTGTGCTTGTGGCTATATGAAAGGTTCCCAAACTGTGGTACACAAACAGGAACCAGGATGACCATCTTTTTCTCTTGAGAAGACTGGGTATTGCCTGAACAACTAGCCATCTGTCTCTGTACATGGCCTGATACAGAGTCAAAACCTATTTGCAGCCACTACTGCTGTCACTGCCACATGGTACCGCGTATTCTCTGCTTTTGGTATCTCAGCAAGCTCAGTATGCAAGAACCCCAGGCTATACTGTTAGTACAGTGGGATGTAATAAAAGGATATCAAAGATTATGAAAGGATATTTCAGCAGCAGCTCCTGAGCCCTGAAAGGCAGAATTAGGTACGAGGAAAAGATTGGTTATACTGACCGGTAAAACTGCAGAATGGAGACAGCTACTGCATGTCGAAGTAGACACCCAGGCAAAAACAAGCCTTCTGATAGAGAAAAATGAGTGTACTGTGATGGGGCACAGACATTGTCTGAACAGCAAAAGCCCCAAAACTTATAGATAAAGCAGCTGATTCTCCTGGTGTCTGCAAGGAGTCTTTGTTCCTCCCCCAGCATCGGGAGAAGTCCATAGCTGTATCAAATAGGATGGCAGTATCCTCTGGAAACTGACTTACCCAAACTCTTACTCATCCATGATTACCGGTTTATCAGTAGCAAGCCAATGCCTGTACTTTGCAACAATGGGTTTACAAGACAATTGATTATGAGTTTTCATTCAACAGTACTAAGCAGAGCTAACCCAATGCAGTACCTTATTTAAGAGAGCGGGGGTTTTACATTTTCTTAGTTTGCCAACAAGGACATTGCACCCAGGTCAATAGCAAAGATTGCACTCTTTGCAACACAAACAAAATCTTTTCTAGTCTTTGGCCCCAGAATCTGCAATTCACTTTCCACAAACACAGTGAAAACCAAGAACGTGTAGTGTAAATTTCACAGCTACAGGAAAACCAAAACAAAACAATACCATCCTCCTACTCTTTCCCATCAGGACTGCTGTGGAAAGGTGTCTGAGAGCATATACTTATCATACAACTGAATGTATAATGTCAGGTAACGACCTCTATGCTTGTGAGTTATTTATATGTAAAGTTGTCACAGTAAAGCACAACATTAGTTCTGCTCTATCTCAGCATTCACTGACTAATGCAGAAGTGACAGCATCAGAACAAATACCTGAAAAGAGCAGGACTAAGGGAAGCCAGGTTCATTTTGAGACTTGGTATTTTGAAAAAAGTCCTTGCCTCAGCTAAACCACAAGTGAACCAGGGCTGAATTATGACACTGTGTACAAATTCTTTGAAATGAAATGGTTCTGCCACAAATATATGCTCGGTCAGATGACTTCAGGCTTTGAGGGGGTGTTGGTACATAGGAACATAACAGTCAATCAATCTTGGGAAACCGGGAGGTATTATAGGACAAAACAGCAAGAACAATAATACAAACCCTGTGGGCTGAAAGGAGTTTTCAGGGAACACTTGCTTACAACTTAGTTGTATTCATATCTTTTGGAAACAAACCATTCAACCTCCAAACCTTCTCTCTAAACACTGCCTGTTACCACTGATAAAGGGGAATGTATTCACTATCCTGGGGGTTGGACTAGATGATCTCCAGAGGTGCCTTCCAACCCGAACCATTCTGTGATTCTGTGATCCTTTAAACAAAAAAGGTGCTTTTTTTAATCCTTCCTAATTGTTTTTCCTCTGTTGTCATTACAATGAGAAAGCACAACAGCTTTCCTATTATAAAGCCACTCACTGTTGTCTGTGTCTTTTCAAGGGAAGAGAGAACTGATACAAAAATACAGTGAATACATAGTAAATGTCATCTCAGGCTCCTATAGAGCTACTAGGCTGTTATGGTTTGAGAAACCCACAACAATTTATTGTCATTTAGACAATTATTCTATCACCCAGTGACCCCTCCCCACCCAGAAAGGGGAATCAGGAAAAAACAAGGGGCTGAAATATAAACAGATTTAATAGAATAAGACTAGATAATTAACATTAATAGTACTAAAGAACCAATATTGATTTGTATACCAATATAAAATATACAAGGATTATACTCAGCCAATTATATCAGTAGGAAGCTGTGCACTCCCAGCAGTGGACAGCCAACGTCAGACACTGTGAGCGCTACGGCTTCAGGAGGAAGGGAAGGCCTCAGGGGTCTGGCAGCAGGGCACAGGGCAAGAAGTCCTCTGTACTGCTGCCATGAAGGGAGAGAGAGCACTTTGCAGCAAACTTTCTAATTTATATTGGATGTGACGTTCATGGTACGAAATAATCCTTCTGGCCAGCTTGGGTCAAGTGCCCGGGTGTCGCTCCTCCTTATCCCTGCACCTGGTGAGCTCGAACAATACTGAGACCTTGAAACCCACACATCATAGCTGGCTATAAAGTAAATATTTTCACAAATTCAAACTATAGAGTCTTCTAAAAGTGCAGTTTTCCCAAGCATTAAAAGATAAATTTGTCCCATGTCTTAAAAGATAAATTAGTCCTGTTGCTCAAATCAGGTCATAGGGACATACTGGGATGAGATAATCCTAAATGGGAGTGCTTTTTTTTTTTTTTAATACATGATGTAATAGTAGCAGGCTAAATACAGGAATTGCTTATTATAAAATCTGCTTTTTTTTCTCCTATTAAAGAAACACCACATTGTCTCACAACACAGCTCTTCCAAATTGAAACTGCCACCACTGAATGCCCCTTTTTAACAGGATTTTTTCTCAGCAAGCTTTTCTGGTGGGTGTCCTTGAAATTGTGCAGAGGCAAACAACTGCAGCACTAAAATGATCATTTGGCAGTTTGCTGGTTTTTGCTGAATCTCTCTCTGAGCCAGCTCCTGTTTTGTTTTCCTCTCCCTCTTACAATGATCACATGCAGCATGGGTATCTCAGAGACCGTAGTGTGGAACTGCAGTTCCAAGGGATTTTTTCCTCCAAGACAAAGAGAGGTCTTTGCTTGAGCTGAACTTAAATACTCCAACCAACTTAACTCCACTGCAGTTCAGGTGTGAAAGCAAGTGCATCTCCATATCAGAGGGTTAGGAAACTCTCTCTTTGTTTCAGACTAGAGTCAAGACTAGGATTCAGATGCTCCAGAAATCTGAATCTGGTGTTGTCACCTCTCTAATTTGCACTACGCAAGCTCTGATGCCATAAGGTGAGAGGGGCAAATCACTTTACTTCTTTAAGTGAAACAACCACAAAAGCTTTTGCTTCATTTCCTTTACAGTAGCTAAGGCCAGGCCTTCTAGAAAACCGGTCCACAGTTATTGCTTACAGGTATCTATTAGGAAACATTTTTGTCCCTTTAAATAGGTTTATCTGCTTCTGCTATTTATCTGCTCACTGAATTTACACTGAGCTTTCAGAAAAATCTCTCCTTGACTCTGCATTTCAACTCTAAGAAATAACTGACCAAGCCAAAAACATTGCTGAAAAATCTGTCTATCAAATATCATAATTTGTGTCTTTTCTACCTGCCTAGTTCCATCCTACCACTGGGTAACAGAAAATACAACTTCACTTTTCAGAAATTAGTCAGTCACATCTTCAGCATTCAACTTCAGCTTTATATGGAATATACTAGTCCTTACCCTTTATTTCTCAGATGTTCAAGTTGCATAGGTGGCAAAGAGAACGGGGAACCCACACTAGCGTCTGCCTCTGGTTTACACCAGCAGAGGTATGTCAGCTCTGCAGGAAAGCCCACAGGAGAAGCTTTCAGGACCATCAGACCCATCTCTTGTGTTTCCCCTATCAAAGAGGCAATCCAGATACTAAAACAGAAATGGTGGTCCTGAAGTATGTTCTGAATACCTGATAGAGTATGTCGCACAATATAAAAGGTTTATTAGCACTTGTTAAGGATTACATATATAACTTGGTGTGGATGTAAAACTTTAGGCAATAAAACTTGTGGCCATAAACTTTTGTTAATAAAAACCTTCTATGCTATACCATCAAATATTTTCTCTTTCTCTAATTATATAGAAATACAGTAATATGATGAATCGGTAGATGCAGACATTAGGTCAGTATGAGATGCTTCTAAGTGCAGTAAATCACAAGATATGAACCTGTCCAAATCTGACTGGCAGTAAGTTAGAAAGGTTTAAAAATTATCATGGTCAACAGATCTATGATTACCACACAGGAGTTGTCGCCGGCTGTATAATTAGTTTGTTCTCGCCAAGATAGCCCTTGGTTTTACAGGCATTTTCAAATGATGTAAAAGACCCTAGAGAAGGACGACTACTGCTGATAGAGAAGCACTCTCCATTGCAACACGCAAGCCAGGAGAGTTCTGTTAGCCCTCTGTGCAGAGACTAACGCCTTCAGAGCTGAAGAACCTGGTTTACATCCTGCTGCCTCCACTTGGTGTTTTATGTGCGCAGCTGGCTAATGACCATGTTGTATTATGTATAAAGCCATTTACTGTGATATGCTCATGTTGTTAATATGCTGTAAAGTATTTTGCTCTGTTTAAGGGGCAACTCTGGGAAACATTAATGCTGGATGGTATGAAAACAAGGGCAATTCCAGTCCAGACGGCAAGAGGAAATCCACAAAGTGGCCAAACATTTCCATCTGCTCACCGAACAAAGAGACTTTTATTCCTCAATTTATGCCTTCTGCTGTGAGTTGCCGTCAGAGTGAGCAAGGAAGCCTTGCATTCATAGGAGCCACACTGCTGAATTCTGCCAGCAATACTTCCTTTGGGTGGCCTCCATGCGCCTTGTCAGTCAGTCTGTGCATGAAGCTTTTAGACTTTTTCACTGGTCCTAGCCCCTTTGCAACTTCCCCCAGAGAAGAGAAGATCATAGAATCATGATGAATACAAGTAACCCTCTGCTATACCAAAAGAAATCAATGGTCTGAAGGGATGAACTAGGTTTTCAGAGTCTGATGCTAACAATTGCACTCTTCCCAAACCATCAACTTACCATATACTTAGTCCCTTAGTCACATTTTAATCAACAAGTATTATTTCCTGAGACGCTCAGACATTGCCAGATGCCCAGGTACTCCCTAGCAGCCTTGTCATCCCTTGCTGTACTGCATCCACAACACAGTTACGTTTGCAGCACTGATGAAGTCAATGATTGACTGGAATAATCATTGCAATATGCTGCACATGAAGGCCATTCAAGAATTCCACCTCGTTCAGAATTCCACCTCATTCAGAGGGAAGATGGCTGTTTGTGTTTCTGTAGAATCTCCATTATGCCTTCAGGCCCCTGGATCTGTGCTGCTTTTCAGATAATTGTGCTCTGCTTGGATTAATTTGTTCAATAATTCTTCTGTTGGCTTGGGCTGCTGACACATCCACCTTGTTCATGAAAACTTTAAAGACGATTGTCCCTTGCTATAGTTCTGCAGAAGCAGGAATGAGTTTACAGGCTACACTCCCAGATAACACAGTGGGAGAGACAGCACGCTGCATCCTGAATCACTGTTTTACACGTTTGCCACAACGACTATTTTCTCAGGCAGCTATGAACAGAGAAAGAATGCCTGGCATGTGTTAATCCTTATCAGAGGAGGACAGACTTAAATGCATTTGTTTATAACAGTGTTAAAGTTTGCTAATGTATTTTAATAACTAGGTGAAAAGAAGAGGCTCTCAAAAAATCTAGTTTTCCTTTGATGGAAAGAGGAGGAGAGAATCTAAATTAAAACAGGTATGTTTTCATGCACAGAAAATAACACAGTGTGAAGAGTTGTGATATTTTTCCCTGAATAACATCCAAAGAAGCAGAATACGCTTTATTATGTTACTCTTCATCTGAGGGTAGGGGAAGCTTGTTATTATTTTGTGTGGTGTTGCAAGGAGTTTTTCTGCAGAGTTTTCTCATTCACTGATCCCAACCTATGTAAGAATCACTATAAGGTTGCACTCATAATCAGGAAACAAATAGCATTAACGGGCAAAAGAAGTTACTACACAACAGGTAAAATCTGGAGGGTGTACACAGCACTTGGTTTTGACATATGTTCTGCATCTCTCATTATACTTATACACACTGTGATAATAACGGCGTTGATGCTTACATACACTTTTAGGCTGTGACAATTCATCCCTAAAGAAACAAGGATCAAGCTTCAGTTAAAAGTAAACTCTATTACGAGATTCATCAGGAGAGTCTAAAGTCATTGTTCTTTGCAGCATTTTATTTATTAAAGTGTTCTGGTGATGCAGATTGATTTTCTTGGCTCTATATTTCAGTATCTCACCTGTCTGAAAGTGGAGATTTCTAGTACATTGATTAATGAACTGAAAGTTTCTTTAGTTACACTGCTGTTCCACTAAGCACTTCCCTTTAATCCCTACTGATAATCCCCAAAGTTCCCCTCAGTGAATCACAACCAGCGTCCCTACACTGACATTGCCCTCACAGGACTCCTCTGTCTCTTCCACCAGTGATTAAGAAATGCCAATTGTAAAGTCTCTATGCAAGCCAGAATCCGGGCTAGGTCCAACTTCTGCAGGACACCAGACTGAAGCAAAAGCTTGTCTAGAAACAATATAGAAGATCTACTAAGTGCTGGAATAAGTAACTGACAAAATACAATACTGTTGATTCCAGTACTTTGAGCTTTTGCCTTTATATTAAATTGCAACTATAAAGACAATCACCATAAAATTTATTGGGGCAGTTAACAGCCATTTAGTTTTCCATGTCCATATTGTACATTCAGAGTGGTTTTGACAGCAATGGCTGTTTCTGCCTGAGGGACACCACAAATACCAAGATTATGACACTCTGTAATGCCCGATGCTGATTATTGCGCACAAGTGAGACAGCTTTTTTACCATGCATGAAACGTTTTATACAGGCACAGCTGGAAAAGTTACTTTATACTCTGCTATAACTATGTAGAAAATATCACTTGGAAAATCTTCTAAGATAAAGTCACCTGAGCTGAAGCAGCCATTTTGAAAGAGCCATCTGTAAATAGAGGTTGTGACTTAATATTTGGCTGGTACACAACTACTTGATCTTTCAGTAGGTTATTGCAAGAGCAGATTAGAACTAAAGGAAGAACAGGCAGTGTATAAAATACATCAATGCTACGGCACAGATTGCTTTACAAGTCCCCAGAAGACGGTATCGTCTCATATGAACTATCATATTATTTTATTGTACTTGACATGATACTGCCACTGAAGAGTTTTCCAAAGTAAAGAATATTTGTAACTTAGGATGCTCTGTGAGTAGGACTTTATGCAAACAACAAACTAGGTCAGGTCATCAGATTCAGACTAAATTACATGCTTAATGCACTGTCTGTCCTATTCTTTTGAAATTAAATATTTATTTAACTGAAGGATGATAGAGGTTTGCTTTGATCTTATTTGTAACATAGTGAATGCATACAGTGAAGACACAATGAAGGGATGCCAGAGTAAACTTGCATATCCTGAAACATTAAAATATATGCCCTTAAAAATTGATTTTTACAAGGTAAATAGATCTTGCCCTCTCCCTCTGGACATTTTATTTACATAGAATAACTAGCATTTATTTTCAGCAAAACACTCTGTGCTAACATCAAGTTAGTTATAGTATAGTGTGCGCGTACATATATATATGTATAGTATACCTTCACTCTAGAATAATTCAATCATGCTGAGGTCCATTGCAGCAGGCACCCAAGCTAACTAATAAGAAGCTTGTTCAGGTACCTACCAGCTTTATTACATTGTTCCTGTAATGTAAAAACAGCCTTAGCACAACAGGCATATGTTCGAAGTTAACTCTCGAATTAGAGTCCTGAGCAGGTGATAAGCTAATTTTGTTTTTTCCAGTACACCATTTCACTGAATTCAGTATGGCTGTGGAAAACTATTTCAATAAAGATGAACTGAAATGGCTGAGGTTCATCTAATGTTTAGCTTCACTATATCGAGAAGTAAGAACGTGAACCAGCAGTTACCAAGTTAAATTTACATGACTTTCAGCAGGGACTGAAAATAAAAGTTTGAGATAGGAAGTTCAGGTATCTCGTACTTAAAAGAATTCTGATATGGTCTCTTCTCCTTTGACCTATATTCCATTTAGGACTGTAGGCAGCTCCCCTTCTCCATCAGTGACCCAGAAAATTAGACAAATGGGTCACACATACAGAAACGCTGGAGGAACTAATGGTTTAGAAAACAGATGACTCAAGGGGAACATGATCACAGTCTATAAATATCTTCAAGGCAACAACGTAAATGTTGAAATGAAAGATAGGAATTACACCGTCACAGAAGTTGGTAGGTAAGTTGATGGTGTAAGTTAAGGAAAAGAATAACTGGTAAGTGGATAGTGTCTCCAGGGAAGCTGGCTAGGAACCATTACTGTAAATATTCAAAAACAGGTAAAATCAGATACTAGTGGGAAACATGCATTGAGCAGACCTGCAAGATCCCTGGAGCTATACTACATGTTCCTAAGCGGTGTTTTCTGGTGCTACTTTTGCTAGCCATGACATTAGGGTAAGCCCTAGACAGAGAAAATATTACATTCACCAAACTAAATGTGGCTGTTTAAATTACAATTATCTGCAAGCAGGTGCTTCATTGACTCAGCACCTGCCATCTACTTCCTAGTAGGATAGCTTTTATGACGTGCTAATGTAGAAGATACCACACAACATTGATAGAAATTCATAGTTGCTAATTATACTATTAATAACATTGAACCTATCTGCTCCTAATCTTATTGATATAAATAGCATTATTAATTCTATCAGGCATCAGCAGTGATGTTGAATGACACTGTGTACAGTAATTTCCCTGAATGACTCATTAGGCTCACAGAGAAATATGACCTCCTTACGTAGCCACACCTGGCCTGCCTGAGGCATTAATGGCTTAGATGTCTTTATTTCCTGTCAAACAAATAGCCAGTGAAGTGCAGTGACATATTTTTATTAAATTAAATCAAACCAGAAAACCCTCCATCACAGGAAAGCTAGGATTGCAAAGCCAGACAGTACCAGGTTGTCTGTCGCATTTCAGGTCTCTCTCCAGTGCACGTGCATTGGGACGCACTGCCAAAAAAACATGTTTCCATGGGAATTATGGCTCATTTAGTGACTTTGTAGTTACTTGGTACTTCTTCTCAACCTCGACATTCGGTACGTTGCATCACATCTTATTTCTGTACACCCACAAACCCTATACTGATTGCATCACACTTCCAGGCCTGCCTTTGTTACACTAACTAGCATCAGAAAATTTCTCATTTTACCTTCATTTCCCTAC
>NW_009649309.1:344085-354670 GCF_000708025.1 Charadrius vociferus
CCCTACAACATTTGTCATTATTACAATCTTTTTTTGGCAGACATGAAACTAAAGCTAACAGTGAGTAAAGCCGAAGCAGCTAAAACTCTACATTTAAGGAACAAACTTGATATCCCCAGAGTGTGGTTTTCCAAAGTACTTATCATTTTTATGGCACCCCATACACGCAGAGCACAGATCCAAGCAGTCATGCTTGCAGCTGGGAACACTCAGCATTTATGCAAATCTGGCCTAACATACATCCTACCAAGTATGCACATAATTAGGAATGTACAAACTGCAGCTCAGAGTATTTTGGCATTGCACAGCCTTATCCATCGCTTGTCAGCAATCCCTGGCCATATTCACTGCAGTTTCCAAAAAAGGTAAGGGCTCTACAGAGATCAGATTCGTTCCCTGCACAACCTTGCAATTTTCCCGTGTGCCCGGTATGAGGAAGGCACTCCATAGAACAAAATAGCATGTGAGCACCTAATTAAAGACTATATCTTAGTGCATGAGCACAAAGAGGGTGAGTTAAGACTGCAAAGACTACAAACCAGAATTCCTGTGTCTGCTACACAGGAGGGTTTCACCTGTTAACATCATAAATGATTGCCACTTCTGAAAAAAGCAAAATAAGCATATTTTCCTATTTAATAATTTAAGAAACATCCTCACTAGATTTACAAAAGCACTACCCTACAGTTTCCTACACTTCTTCAGAAACCCACAAACATTGGATGTCATGGTAAACACATGAGGATATGTGGGTTTATCAATAACCATACAGTACCTGTAAAAATTCAGAGATGAGTATGAACTAGCTCAGCCAGCGCTTTACTGTAGACCACTGGCCATTCTCTCCCACTATCACATAATGATGAGATCAAAAACTTCTTATCGTGGACATTTTTTGATCAATGTTTGCATTAAATCTGGCAACTACGTCTCTGCTTCATCATTGATTCTAACCACATGTTATCATTGCATAAATGATGCTTACAGTTTTGGGTAAGTCAATTTGAGCAGTGATTAGTTTTCCTATCTGCTAAACCTTTAAATATTTGATTTGCAAATGGGTATGACTTTTCATCCCAACTCTTTTCCTCATTATTTCACCTATTTTTAGTAAGTTATACATATACTCTGGAAGATAGCCTTCCCGAGCATCATGCAAGTGCAATTTATGTGTACAGACTTACTACGTGTCCTGCTTTGTATTTCTGTCCTTACTATACTTTATTCTCTACGTTTGTCCTGGAAGAAACACAACCAACCAGTTAAACCCTCAGCTAAGCCATCTGCTAGGGAGCCCTGCTCTAGGCATAGGGGAAAGCAGACAGGTCTCCCAGCCTCACTCCTAGTGGCTGGCTCTATTTCTCCATGCTTCCCTTCACTCTCAAGCTCAGCACAGGCCACCTTCTCACGGTAGTAATTTTTCCCAGACTGCTGACAGCCTTGAGTTGGCCATAACCTAAATAAACGGTTCAACACGACTAAAGTGAACATCCTCCAGGAAAATTTTGCATATGGGAACAACAGATATAACTAATATCATGAGAGACTGTCTGTAGATATCATAGAATCATAGAATGGTTTAGGTTGGAAAGGACCTTGAAGATCATCGAGTTCCAACCCCCCTGCCACAGACAGGGACAATTAATTAAGTAAAGAACTTGGTGGTTTTAATAGGCTTTAATTAGACAACAACCAGTGAGAAGAGCAACCTTACAAAAAGTGAAATGTCAGCCCTAAAGAGGGTGAGAACTAAGGACACAATTCCTGGCTCTGTGTGTGCAGCATTATTAGACTGGTGGGTGCAGTTCTGGTCTATACATACCAAGGTGGCTGTGGGCATCTTAAAGCAAGTGCAAAGGAGGATCATAGAAGTGTCTCAGGAATTGACAAATTCATCCTGACAAAGTAAGGACCAAGAATCTTTTGATGCATTTAGGGTATTGAAGAGTAAACCTAGAGGTGTTTTTTTTCTATGAGGATCTATTTTCTATGAGTTTTTTTCTAAGAGAATATTTTTTTCTATGAAAAGAGATCAAATAGTTTAGCCTTTCTAATCCTGCTGATAATAGCATAGCAAGATCCACTGACTGGGAGCTAAAGTGAGACAGATTTAACTTTGAAATAAGGCAAAATTTATTACAGAAAGCATAATTAAGTATTAAAACTGGTTAGAAGGAGAGGTGATAGGCTTTCCCAGATCTGCAGACTTTAAAATATATACCTTAATGCTACTTTTAGGAGAAATTTTATGGCCTAGACAGTTGGGAAAGAAGAGCAAGAAATTGGCTTAAAGGTTCCAGGAGAACCCTCCTGGTTTTGATTTCTATAAATCCTCTCCCAAAAGTGGACCAAGTTTACTTCAACTGTCCTCATCTTATAGTTGTGTATTGCAGCATGGGTAAAGTCAAACCTCCCTGCACAGCCTTGGGTGCTCTATGGCTGGAATCAGGAAGGATTTTTCCACCAATGCATGCTTGGCCAGGCACACCGTGGCGTTCCCTTGTCTGAATATTTCTTCCTTCCCCGAGGCATCAGAGGAGCTGCAGCTAGAGCTGCAGGCACTGGATGGAGAGATACTGCTGTGCTATACAAAAGAGTCCTTTTTCTTGAGGGCTGGCTGGTGAGTGTTACTTGGATGCTCAAGAGCATGCAGATCACTTGATGTGAAACTGAAAAGGAATTTTCTGAGGGCCTCAGGCGATTTTTTTTTGCCTATCTCCCTTGCATGGTGCATAGCTTGCCTACTAGAATCATGTGGACATATTTCAATTAATATGTTTCTCGTCTCTGCTGCTCTCTGCCAGGAGCATAGTTTAATGTCCTGAAACAAGCAACTCCTCTGGTCTTTGGGCTTAATATAGGGGACCCTGATTGAGCATCTGAGTTCAAAATTATTTACCATAATATTTATTGTCTCTTTTTCCTTTAGTGCTCTTGAGCACGTAAATACCGCTCAATTTACTATAATGACAGCATTGAAAACAGACAACAGGTTGGGCTGAGTAGAATCACTGTTTCACAATTCAATTTACCTACCTCCTTTGGGGTATTTTATTTGTTCTCTGTATTAACAAACTGTGTAGGAAAAGCAAGGAGCAGTTAATCAGATCTGATGTACCAATCACACAAGTCCGGAAGGTATATCTGTTTCTGCAGGCTGCCAGTCTCTTTTTTCTCATAGGTCATCCTCATGGCCTACAGACTGAAACACTGTGACCTTTCTGGTCTACCTGCGGGTTGTTCACACTGCCTGGCTTTATGCATGCAAGTGCTGAAGTTTAGTCTTGCAGTCATGTATATCCACCATTATTAACACCAGTCTGCCTGTATAAAATCATCTCACATCAATTAGCGCATGTGTGTGCACACATGTGTATTTGTGCCTGTGCCTACATGTATACACATGAGCTTCGGACTCTTAGCTACAGCGTTATAGTTCACACCAAGCCAAATGATAACGTCAAAGCTATCACAGCCAGGTTAAGTGCAGCCAAACTAGGCTGTCCAAATTAAGGGTTCCATTTCTATTTTTGATTCAGGATCTCAGCGTCTTTTTCATATACACTTTCTGGAGCCGCCAAGCTTTCCTGATATGGGTTCTTATAAGGAGATTATTCTGTGTCATCCTTTCCCTTGTGACTGACTGACTGGCAGCATTTCCCCTAAGAAGTGCAGCAGCATCAGGAATGCTCTCTCCTGTGGAGACCCCAGAGACCTGCCTTTGCAAAGCTGACATTTCCACAGTGTAGAAGAGCAGGCTGCACTCATCACTGGCACAGTATAGGGTCCAAAAAAAGAAAAGACAAACAGCTTTTCAGGGAATCCTGGCTCAAATGATGCAAATCCTGCTTCAATAAAAAGTGAATCTGGGAGAAAAAACACAAGGTGTGGGTGATAGCAAAGATAAACTAGAATGCTAAAGAGCTTAAGTGTTCAAGGTCACCCCCAGCCACAAAAGACATTGTATTTTTTCATTCTTGAAGTACAGCAGTAGATATGAGAGGCAAAATCTGGGAGATTCAAGTAAGGTTTGATTCTGATTTCTGTATTTGGAGGCCTTCACTCAGCCTTTTCACCCGGGACAACCTCTCTCCTGCAAGCACAGGACCCTAAGTATTTTTTCAAATCTTTGAGCGGTCAATGGATTCTTGCTATCTGAGATGGTCAAAGGCTCTTTCCAGTTCCACTGCTCTATGCACACTTTAAAGCACCCCTTTTCTTGTCTGCCCATGATCTCTGCTAAACTTCACTCCTTCATTCTCATTATTGATATTCATGCCATTTATACCTCCACCTGTTTGCTCATAGTGGAGACTCATTCCTGTTCTTCCACACAAATCAAAAGAGGTTTGATGATGTAGTTCACTTAGAATGGGAACAAGGACACACTTACCATGAAATCATTTCATGGGCAAAAGAAAACTCTAGCCCTCAAATACATCATGTGGAAAAAAAATAGAAAAAAGGACATTTTTAAAATTCCAGTGCTGTGAGAGAGCAGTAGCAAGTAGACTGTTGGAAGGTTTTGTTAGTCAAGTTGCAGAGCAGAAGTTGTGTTTTGCACAGGTGGGCACAACACCAATAGGTCAGTTCACCCACACCTCTGGTTTCCGAAAAGAGTTTTATCTCCATTCTACCAAAACATTAAAATTAAGTTGGGGAGAAAACTAGCCCACTTGTCTATTCCCTTTCCAGAGAAGAGAAGCACCATCATAGATGATTATCAGAACGTCCCCAAG
Organism: Charadrius vociferus; assembly: GCF_000708025.1. Classification (NCBI taxonomy): domain Eukaryota; kingdom Metazoa; phylum Chordata; class Aves; order Charadriiformes; family Charadriidae; genus Charadrius; species Charadrius vociferus. The sequence goes on from NW_009649309.1 coordinate 348,825, forward strand.
GACCAACCACATCTCCTCTGGTTCAGTTGTCTGAGACCCAACACCTAGTGTGCTGCAGGACAGCCATGAGAATCTGGCTCAGCTTTATTGTAAAAAAAAAATTGTTATTGAGTTGTGAGATAATTTGTAAGCTAAAGCCAAACAAGACAGAAATGCAGACAGAAATGAAACTGTTGAGATAGTAGCAGTCAGTAACTCAAGAGAAAACCACTGACACAAGAAGCTATAAAGCCCTAAGAAAAAAACAGAGAATCAGAGAGAGCAATTCAAAAAGAACGGTCAAAGATCAGCTTGACTGAAGGAGCAGTAGAGGCCAGTGCTTTCCCACCTGACTAACTGGCAATTAACCCACCACCCACTATGTCTCTGCATCTGCAATAGAGAACGCATTAATGTTCTGCTAGCCTGGTAGCACTTTTGTCCTAGCTGACTACTATATGCATTAGTCAATAAATTATCACTGTGTACTCTTAAATTGCATATATCCTGCTTGCACAGTGTCTCTGCACACAGTCAGAGATGCCCAAACAGAAGTGACCTACTACAGGGAGGGTTACAGAGAGTCTCTCACTCTGCAGAAGCAATTTGCTAGCACATTAAAATGATAAGCATCACAACCAGACACTTCCATGCAGCTGCAAAGGAGAACCAGAGAACGATACTCCTTATTTTGTTCAGGGCTTGACAACAGAGGCAGGCAGCATGCTGATACAGACACACGAAGGCAAGTTCATTGGTTCATTCTACCTTTTTGAACAGCATGCCAACAGCAATAAAATCCTTCTCTGAATATCCCATATGTATCTGAAAATGATATACCAAAAGCACAGTAAAAGCAGCTCAAGAGAAAGAAAAAGACTGAGTGACAGTGCTGCTGCTGCTGCTGCTGCTGCTGCTGCTTGCTCTGACTGGTGATATGAAAAGGAAAAGCACACAGACGACAGCTGCTTTAGAGCCAAGACTATCAGATCAGCTCTCTGTTTTCCACAAAGCAGCAATACATCTAAATTTCTGTGCCCCAGCATGGGCATCTGAGAGAGCACTTTCCAAAACCTCCACTAGTAACTTGTCAATCCTTAGATACCTCTTTAGGTCATGACCCACAAAGTTAATCTGTATCTGGTAGGGTCAGACTGAGAGTGAAATTAACAGTAGCAATGCAACCGCTTCAAGATCCAACCTACCTGATTGCCCAGTTGTCTTCTTTACAGAGCCTACACATTTTCATTTCCCCTGTATCACAAGAATTTAACTTTAAAAATAATATAAAGCTTGTGCACTTGTTTATAGTACCAGAATATGGACAAAATAAAAATCAACATACTTTGGTTTTTGCCTAGGTGTTGAAAGGAAGGATGGAAATAAGGTAACAGGCAGGATTAAGGAAGAGAGTTGACAAAAGGGAACCAGAGCAAACACTGCGAGCATGTTTAAATTAAAACTCATACTGAAGTCCCATGACATTACTGGGCCCTTAACATAAGCTGAAATGGGGTGTAGGTGAAACTGTATTGCAGCCCTGAAGAAATCATAGAATACATCATTGTTACCTTTAGCTGATTGAAAAAGGAGGAATAAAATGAAATGGAAATTATTTCCTCTTTTTTTCTCTCCTGTGTTGAAAATCTGTACTGAAATTGCAAGTGCATCCTCTGTCATTTGGGTAGGCAAAGAGTGAAGGATCTTTAGCACTCACCCTCAATGGACTTTATTCTTTTGCACAGCACACTCTGCCAATGTGATGCTCACTGGGACTGAATGTCAAAGCCATTAGCAAAAGCAGAACAAAATGCTGCACTTCTTAAAAATCTGTAAACAATTTTTGGATACGAATAAAAATATCTCCGTTAATGGGACCTTCATGTCCATATCTGGGAACAGAATTCAGCACTATGCATCCTTAAATCCCTAACACTGCACTGCATCTCTTATATCAGAAAACAGAAATTACTTGAGTTTCTCTTAGTCTCAATTACCCATTCCTATATGACCACATTTCTTTGTAAAAGCTGAATGAAAAAAAAGATTGTAACTTTATAACATACTTATTACTGGATGTAAACAATCACGCTGTATGTGTGAATTAAAAACAGACTCTCTTTGGATAGCAATCACCTCTGTCTCCTCCCCTATAGTCTGTTTTTTACTGAGATTTTTCTCCTTTCTGCATCTTCTCTCTAACCCTAGACAAATGAGACTCAAAACCCAGTTCACCTGTCCCTCAATTTCAGATCTTAATCTGTCTCTTCTTCCACTCACTTTACCTGTGCTGCTTTGTCACTTTTCTTCCCTTTTCAAGAACAAAGCCCAACTTCCCCTGGTCTCTATTCCTGATGCTTATCCCTCTTCCAGCTCTGATGTAGTTGCAACCCAAATGGAACGATGACCAGGGAGATACGGAAAACCCATCAGGTCAGGAGGAGCCAAGGTATGAGAAAGCAAGCAACTGGAAGAAAAGGACTGAACTGCCTCTGGTGCTTTCAGATGGACAAAAGAGCCAAAAAGTGGGCACAGGGACAAGACATGGAAACCCCAAGATTACATCAGATCTATACTGCTGTTTCAATGTAATGGAAACATTTCTTGAGTTTTTTGGTTCTGCTTCCACTTGATAGCGTGTCATATACAGTCATTAAAAGCCGAGGGGACATTAACAGATGCTATCAGAATTGAATTTTACCTTCCTCCAAAAATATTCCCTGTTTAATAAATTAAATTCTAAAGGAAAAAATAATCACTCACTGCCATGTACATTCCCCTATTTTCACTATAAAATAAATTAAACAAAAAGAAAGTTTTCATCTGGTAATCAATATCCATCAAATTCTGAACTTCAGCTTCAAGCCAAAGGCTAATAACAATATTTGGATTAGCGACACACAGCAACATGTCCCTGTTCTCCCTGTGTCCCAGGGCCTAAGCATTTGCATGAATCACTAATGCACTGAACTGCTGATCCAGATCAACAAAGCTTTCAAAGGCACTGTCTTGTTGATAACCTCTATAAAACACAACCATAGCTCAGAATTGCTGATCCACACTAATGCACGTACTTCCCAGTACTTCACTATACAGTCCAATAAAAATATTAATGCACTAGAAGTGCTGATGCAGCCCCATTAGAATAAGATCTCCTCACCATAGAAGCATGCTGGTTCTCTTCCCTGTGAGCTATGCTTTCAGCAAATGTTAGGCTGGAGCATCCCAAGGAGGAGAAAATATTAAGCAGTTCTGTCCTTATCAGTCAGACAAAGTTATGGTGATTCAGAAATGATGACGTACTTCTTGCCAAAGAGGCAGGGTGTAAGAAACAGGAAAAAAAGTATCCTGGCAAATGAAGGACAGAAGGGACAACATATGTTGAGGTAACTATGCTCTAGGATAGACACAATTTTCTTTTGCTTTAATTTAGTTGCATGTGTTGGGTGGTAGGTCCTACACGGCTAGAAATAAGCAATTCCCCAGGTGTGTCAGGAAGGAACTTGGTGGTTTGGGGAAGATGGTGAACTACTACCACTGACTCCAACTGGTGTGACACTCATTGGCCCACTGATTCTGCTCCTCTCTCACAAAAGTTGTGTAGATTTGGGAACAGAAATTTCTTATCATATAATCTAAAGCACTGTTTTAACCACCAGTGGGGATCCAGAGCCAGGCACAAGATGCTAAACTACAAACATGGCTCTTACAAGATGGCCTCTATATAGCTTCACAAATACTAAGAATTACACATTAGGAAAAGTACCCCAGAAGGACATTATATAATGACATGATGTGGGGAAAGAATGACTGGTTGTAAACCTAATCAGCTTTTCTAAAGTCTGGCAATTCCACTGTTACCACTTCCAAAGACACTGTTCATTCATCACCTTGGAAGGTGATGTCAAAGTCAAATGCAACTGTCAACATCCTAGTTCTGTTTAATGGTATACTTGTGATCTCTGGATGTATACATTTGCAAATAAAAGGTATTTTGTTGATCAAAAAACCATGAGGGTTAATCTAAATGAATAAATTGCTTCTAGAAAGTATGATTAGGTAAGTAAACTGGACACACTGAGGTAGTCTTCTCTGAAGAGGAAGACTATATATTCTAACCAAGATCTGTACTAAAAAAAAGGCAAAGGATATCTGAAAGAAGCTCAATAAATTAAAGCAGCTCTCTGAGGTTTAAAATACACCAGTAGAAACCAGGTTGTAAGATTTTCTATAGGAAAGCAAAAATGAATGTAAAATATTGCTTTAGCCTTAACAGGTAGATACCCAAGAGGAGGCTTGACACAACAGCACAATGTAATCTATGGCGAGAATAAAGTATGTTACGTACTTTTAGAAGATGTCAAAACCACAAAGTGAAACTCCTTAAGGTCAGGAGATGAAAAACATTTTTATTTACAAAACAGTTTGTAATTAAATTACCACAGTTTAGTCAGCTTGGCTTCCTAAGAAGATGAGGCTTACGCAGTGACCATGCTATCCACCTGTCTGTCCATGTACCTGTTCCTCCTCCCCAGCAATTTCTAAATCTATTCTGAGCTTTCTGATTGTCAAATTCAGACAGTAAGTGCAGATGTTTCTAAGACAATAAAGTTCCTGTAAGTTTTATAAATACTTACAGCTGCAAAGAGGAGAGAAAGTCATGCCTGTAGTGGCACTGAAGGAAAGGAAGGAAAACCAGCCATTAGTCAATCTTTTTGGCAGCAGCTAATCAGTATGTGCATATAATGAGAACACTGGACAGCCCAAAAGCATGCTTTTAGCTCTGAATTTTATCAGATGTGTTTGTGAGACAGGGCAGAGCCTTCTGCTGCCCTCCAGCCTGGTTCTCACACACACTCCCTTGACAGGCAGGCAGGCACTGAATGGACATTACCTTAGCATATATAAAATTACCCCAAAATTGTATTTGCTAAATCACTAACACTCAGAAGTAATATAAATCTAGATGGTATAAACCACCAACTATTGGTTGTAAGGATAAATGACTGGGGTCTGAAATGTTTTAGGTTTTTACACCCATTTTCACAGTCACCTGCATGTGTACTGGGTGTCCCGAGCGATGTGCTGGCAGGGGGGGGTGCAGAGTGGCCACTGTGAGGAGAGGCTGGGATTGCTCCGTGCCACCCATAGCCAGTTCCAGCTGGCTCCACAATGGACCCACCATAGGGCACAGCTGAGCCCATCAGCCAAGGTGGTGGCACATCTGGGAAAACACATTTAGGAAAGGGCAGGAAAGGGCATGTGGGCAGAGGAGTGGGAAACAGCAGAGGGAGCATCAAGGTTGGAGGAGGAGCTCCATGGTGGAGCAGACATTCCCAGCAGCCTGTGGAGGACATGCACTGGAGCAGATTTTCCCGACAGGATCTGCAGCCTGTGGAAAGCCCATGCTGGAGCAAAGGAAAAGTCTGAGAAAGAAGAAATGGCAGAGAGAAACCACAATGTACTGACCATGCTCTCCCCATTGCCCCCTGTGCTGCTTGGCAGGGAGGGGTTGGAGTCTGGAGCAGAGTTGAGCCTGGGACAGGGGGGAGGAAAGGTGTTTTAATGTTTGTCTTTTTGGGATTGCCCCAACCCAGATGTAGGACCTTGCACTTGGCCTTGTTGAAATTCACGAGACTGGCTTGGGCCCACCTCCCCAGCCTGTCCAGGTCCCTCTGGATGGCATCCCTCCCCTCCAGCGTGTCTACTTTGCCAAACAGCTTGGTATCATCAGCAAACTTGCTGAGGGTGTACTCAACCCCACCATCCATGTCGCTGACAAAGATGTTGAACAGTACGGGTCCCAGTACTGACCCCTGAAGAATGTCACTCGTCACTGGTCTCCACTTGGACATTGAGCCGTTGAC
>NW_009649309.1:355111-363476 GCF_000708025.1 Charadrius vociferus
TTCAGGTTCCTCAGGTGGTCTTGTACTTGATCTTCACCTACAGTGGGCTGTTCTTCATTTTCCCAATCCTCCAATTTGCATTCTGCATCATGGGCAGTGTGGCTGCAGTCCTTGCCAGTGAAGACTGAGGCAAAAAAGTCATTGAGTACCTCTGCTCTGTCTCTGTCCCGGGTAACCAGTTCTTCTGTTTCCTTCTGGAGAGGGCCCACAGCTTCCCTAGTCTTTCTTTTCTTGCTGACATACTTATAGAAGGATTTTTTGTTTGTCTTAATGTCTCTGGACAGATTTAGTTCTAGCTGAGCTTTAGCTTGTCTAACCTGATCTCTGGCTGCTTGAACGATTTCTCTATATTCCTCCCAGGCTACCCGCCCCTGTTTCCACTCCCTATAGGCCTCCTTTTTACCTTTGATCATGTCCAGGAGCTCCTTGTTCATCCATGCAGGCCTCTTGGCTTTTCTGCCTGCTTTCTTCTTTGTTGGGATGCAACGCTCCTGAGCTTGGAGGAGGTGATCCTTGAATATTAACCAGCTTTCTTGGGCCCTTCTTCCCTCCAGCACTTCATCCCATGGCACCATACCAAGCAGAGTCTTCAAGAGGCCAAAGTCAGCTCTCCCAAATTCCAGGATGGTCAGCTTGCTGTGTGCCTTCCTTGCTGCCTTGAGGATCTCAAATTCGACCATTTCATGGCCACTGCAGCCCAAGCTAGCCTTGAATTTGACACTGTCTACCAGCCCCTCCTTGTTAAGCACAAGGCCCAGCATAGCTGCTCTCCTCATTGGCTCCTCAACCACTTGGAGAAGGAAGTTGTCATCAATACAATCCAAGAACCTCCTGGATTGCCTATGCCTGGCTGTGTTACCCTTCCAACAGATGTCGGGGTGGTTGAAGTCACCCATGAGGACCAGGGTCTGTGAACGTGATGCCGCCCCTACACTTCCTGATACAGAGTCCCTCTCCAGGTTTCTTGTAGGCCCCCTTTAGGTACTAGAAGGCCACAATAAGGTCTCCCCGGAGCCTTCTCTTCTCCAGGCTAAACAACCTCATCTCGCTCAGCCTGTCCTCATAGAACAGGTGCGCCAGTCCTCTGATCATCTTTGTGGCCCTCCTCTGGACTTGCTCCAACACGTCCATGTCCTTCTTATGTTGGAGGCCCCAGAGCTGGACATAGTACTCCAGGTGGGGTCTCACCAGAGGGGAGTAGAGCAGCAGAATTGTTTCCCTCAACCTGCTGGCTGGCCATGCTTCTTTTGATGCAGCCCAGGACGTGGTTGGCTTTCTGTGCTGCAAGTGCACATTGCCGGCTCACGTTGAGCTTTTCGTCACCCAACACTCCCAAGTCCTCCTCAGGGCTGCTCTCAATCCATTCTCTGCCCAGCCTGTATTTGTGCTCGGGTTTGCCCCAACCCATGTGCAGGACCTTGCACTTGGCCTTGTTGAACTGCATGAGGTTTGCATGGGCCCACCTCTCAAGTCTGTCCAGGTCCCTCTGGATGGCATCCCTCCCCTCCAGTGTGTCATCTACTCCACACAGCTTGGTGTCATCGGCAAACTTGCTGAGGGTGCACTCAATCCCACTGCCCACGTCACTGACAAAGATGCTAAACAGCACAGTCCATATTAGTGTTTCTCAGAATACCAATTCCCACAAGCAGCAACCAATGGTAACGGGCAGATTAAACACTGAATACAGGACAGCTACACACGTACATGTTTATTCACCACACACTTTCTGTTTCTCTGCAAAACTAACAATTCACTTTTAAATAAATTCAGAAGAGTCACCACAAAATTTACAAGCCAACAAAGTCCCAAATTTTACTGTTTCTTAAGCACACAAGGCAAATGCAAACTGCAGTTTGTCCTTCTACCTAAGGGTGCCAATTACCCTCATCATATGGGATTCAGAAAAATCATGAAGACAATTTTCAATTTTAATAACCTCTGGAAGAAGTATGAGTTCTTTTAACTCCAGATTCAATGAGGGATAACTACTGTAACACTTTACCAAGAATTACCATGTTACCACACCAGCACTAGAGAACACTGGATCAAAAATCATCTAGTAACTACCAACATGTTCTAATACCCAAATTGGGCTTCTTATAAGTAATAAAATTTAGTAAGTTATTCCCAATTTATTAATCTAGTCACCTTTTAATACACAGTTTTTTGTTGCTATCACTATACCGATTTGCACATCACTTTGTCAGCAGGTCCAGACCTGCACTGAAAAAGACAAAACCCTCTCCTAAAAAGAGAAGAAAATAGTTCTGCACAGAATTGATACTTTACATTTAGCAAAATAACAGAAAGGCAGAGCTGAGAAAAAAATGTAGTAGAGTAAATACTAAGGCCACCACAGCAGGCACAACTTACGGGCAACCTGTCCTTCTACGAATCCATTCCTGTCTGTGGAACACAATTAAATTTTATTTTAGTTGACAGTGCTCCATTGAAACTTCAGAGTAATGTATTTCAAAATGCATTTATGCAACAAATAAATATCTTTATAGCTGTTCCTACAAATTCTTTTCCTATGTAGGTTATCATTGAACAGATAAAGTTGGAGGCAGATCTGTAATGACTATAAACAAGTATATTTTACTCAGCTGAATTTAAAGGAGTTTCTATTGAAACTGATTTATTGACATTACAATTTGTTTTATTAACTGGATAAAGATTGGCAGGGTGACACCTATATTGTTATTTTACTTTTTTGATGTATTCTACAAAATGTTAAAAATATAACTATATAATCAGAGATGGGGAGAAGAAAATTTTAATGTCACTCTTAACTCTTGGGTAATAATGTCACACAGAGATACACAGGAAAGACAGGAAGGAAAATGGAGCGTGTTCCTAGAGTATACTCATTAAAACTTTCTTATTCTGAATGCTCCCACAAGCACAATTCCTCACTTACAGTTCAGTAGTTTCTTTCAAAGGAAAGCCTTAGAGTATTTTATAAGAAAAAGTAAATTTTGTAGCTCACATATGAGAATCAGTACTGATACAATAAGAACACCCCAACCCTAAAAATTCTAAGCTAAAAATAAGCATTGTCATTCTGTAAGCCAGAACAATTTTCAGACTCCAAGTAAATGGTGAAGTTGAAGAATTCAAGCAAAAAAGACACAGAAGAGAATGTCTACAAAATAAAAACAATGCAATGCTGAAAACAGAAGTAGAACAAGCACAGGTAAGGATGATGGAAATGTGAAATTATTTCTGAATATTTATTGCTGTTCTTTCTCTTACTTAGAACTTCTTTATCTAATAACCGCTGTCAATTTCCCTGTGAATTGCATGCTTTGGTCAGGAAGGTACTTTTTCATTCTAGACTGACTGCTTACACTCTCTGCAAGACCTCTGGTCTGTCAGGCGAACAATAAATGTCTTGGGGAATACAGAACCAATAAAGGCCAAGATGATAGTTTTCTGTAAAAGGCCAATGTGATATTTAGCTTTACATATTTGGAAAGGTATACAGTAGCATGAGTAACAACTTTAACTAAATGAAATTTGCTTTATTAAACTATGTCTTCCCTATCAAGTTGACTTCTGGCAGAGAATGTCAGCAGCAGCAAGATCAGAGGAACTGATGCTGAAAGGCTAGCATGCACACGACAGGACTGTTCCTAGCACCAAAGCAGAAAACATTCAAATCCCAGAGACTTTAACATACAAAGAACATGCCCCTGGCTAGGCTGTTTTGGAACATTTTAGTCTCGACAGTTCAGACATTTCCCAGAAGGAGGTTAGAGAAAAATGCATTGTTTTCCTCATGTTTAAAAACAAAAGAGAAAAATATTTTCTTTAAGAAGCTCTAAATTTGCAGTGTGGAAGTACAACTTGGCAAGGAAATAGCTTTCCAAGAATAATAACTCATAAGCCGTTAGAAAACTGGGAGCCAAGTCCTCCTTAGCAAAGATATTCAAGTTTCTTGCGTCTCTCTTTGCTGAAGACTCCATTCCAGACCCTGAGCAGCCTTCAGCCAGGGTTGCAGGAGGCCAGATTCCTCACTCTGCCTCAGCATCAAAAGCTTATAAACAGTACCTTGTTTCTCCCCAGGCTCTGGCAGGGTGGAGAAAAAAACCTATAATGTGTAAAGGTGTAAAAAATGACACAAGAAGTTCGTCAGCATGGAAAGCAGAGAAGCATCCAAGTTTATGAAGATGAGATAAGGAAACATTTTACATGCTAAGAAAAGCCCTGGACCTCCAAAGCCTGGAATGGAATCTAAAATTTGAATCTCAACATTTCAGAAATACCTTTTCTGTTAGAAAATAGCTATGTAACATATTTGAAAATGTATGTCTTACTCCTATTTCCATTAAAAACCCCAACCTATTATTTCAGTTACTCCATTAACAAAATTGGTAGAAAACTGGTGGGTGAACATGAAGCACCTTCCTCACTGATACATGATAGGATTGCCAGTATCACAGGATGTAAGCACTAAATCTTTACCATAAGTCAGTTAACACAGAAATGCTAAACTAATCCTACATAGGTTACTCCAATTCTGGTGTTTTCTAATTTTAAAGCACTTAACAGTTTTATTTAGATTCTTTGGGGAATTTTTTTTGACACATAAATACACATGGAGATTGTTTGTATTCATGCAGTTTTATGATGATAATGAAAGCATCCTGTTTGCCTTTATTCTGAGACAGGGAACATTCACAAAAATAATTGTGTCATTCCAATCCAAAGGGCAGGAAATGAACCAACTAAAGGATTGAAGTGTAACCCAGCAGTCAAACCAATACTATGGGACCCAGATCTTATTGGTTTTCCTTAAGTATTTACAAAATGGGAAAACTGGCTACCTCTGATTTGTCTCCAGCTCGTCTGCTGGTGTCTGACACCCAATTCCTCAAGCGTGCCAGCCACACGTACTCAAACATTTATGGTTTTTACACCTAGAGCTTATGTGAAAGATGCAGCTGCTGAAAGCTTAAAGAGCAGAAGGTGTGAAACAATAACAATGTCACATTCTGAAATTGCGGTTTATGCATTAGTTTAAAAAAAATGATATAATCAATTCACTAACTTTTAGAGAGACTTTAAGTGCAAGTCCCCTCTAAAATGTTTCCAATCTTGAGGCAGCCCTTAGCAGTTCTAAGTACTTCTATGGTTCCACATGTGTACACGAACACTTGCAAGTACGCTGACAATTCAGTGCTTGAATGTACCTAGGCAGCAACTGATTAGTGTTTTATAATGCAGACATTACATATTTTGAAACAGAGAGGCTGGATTAAATGCTGTTTTTATCTTATGTGTTCAAATAAGCATACTTTAACAAAGATTTTCAAAATAGAGTACATAATATTCAAAGGAATATAAATGATTAAAGTGATTCAGTTACAAACACATTTTTGAAAGCACTTCCCTAGTGTGCTTAAATTATATTCTGTAGTCTCTGCATTGGTATACTGGTACAGCTGACTTGATTTTCAAATGGAATCACCAATCACCAGCTCAATCCAAAACCTCTGGTTTTACAGCAGTTCATTTACTATGGAAAGACACCTACAGTTGACTAACGGCCCAGTTTGAGAAGAAACATTACCTACTGTTGAAGGACAGGAGAGATTCCCCTGTTTTTTGGTGCCTCCCAATGAACAGTGTTAACCAGGACAAATTTGGAACCTGAATCAATTATGGTTTCACCCAGAGAACTTGAGATCACAACTGGAACCACAAAGAGACACCTCAGCTCTAGGGAGGATGCAGTAAACCAGTGTGTCCGCTGCTAATCCAGTTACGTACTTGGTTGAAAATGTATGGACAAACCCCACCTTTCCTGTAAACAGTCCTCTACCCTTAAATGTGGATATCTACAAGCATGGAAAAAGCCTTCTGACTCCTTCTCCCCCTAAAGTCAGTTTAAAGAGAAGACAGAAAATAGTCCTTTGCCACACATAGCTGTCATCAGAAAGGACAAGGGTCTGCACTGTATCAAGAAGACCTTAACTGCTGCCCTGCATGTACAGCAATTTCAGTAAAAGCAAAACTATATTCCAGATGTCAAATCAGATTGTACTTTGGTCAGTTTTATGCTATGATAGCAAACTTGTTCAGGCAAGAAGGATCCTTGAAATTACTAATGACGAAACCTAAAGCTATAAGACAAGTCTAGACCAAACTCACTGGTCCTATCCTCTTCCCTCCCTCCTTTCAACCAACAGATTTATTAAGGCACGGCCCAGCAGTCTAGGTCAATTACTGGGAAAAGGCCAGGGCACAATATATCAATTGAATGACTTTCTACCTCATTAAAGGTGAAAATAAAAGGGATTTGAGCAACAGCAGCATCTTGTGCACTTGCTGATGGGATTTGAGATTTGCTATTGATTTTCCAAGTGGAGGCACTTAGTTCTCCTTACTTTACTGAAAGGACATTTTGTCATTAAAATGAATGACATAAAAAATCCACCCCTACAAACCTCAGCTATAGTTGAAGTTTTGGGGGATACACAGTTACCTGGTATTAAAACTCCTCGCTTATTAAGAACTACTTTTACAGGGCTTTTCTTATCAATTTTTCTTTTACTGATACGGAAAAATTAGGCAGAGCACAAGGCCCATGTGACTTCCAAGCTTGAAGGTACTCTAGCACTTCAAAGACAACGAAACCAAATAAAGTTCTAAAAGCGGTGTACTACTGTCTTAATTCCTGTCCTGCCCCAATTAAGTATGGGATAATGAACATGAAACATAACCTCACTAATTGAATTACTTAAGGTAGAGCCCATATGCTGAAATAAACAAATATGTAGGTGGAAACATGCATGTTAGAAACAATCAGAGGTACCCCTAAAGAAGATACAAACAAGTCAGTCAGAATTTCAGGAAGACAAAGCAGAGAGATCTGGAAACTCTCATTTCCCTGGCCAGAAGCACTGGGCCTTATAGATCTTCCTCTCTCACTCAGATGTACAATTGCTCCAACAAAGTTCCCTCTGAAAAACAGAGATAGTATTTTTGTCTTCATGATCTCTGTTTCCATAAAATCAAGCTATTTTCTTTTAGCGCAACCTTCTTCAATTCAGGACCTACATATTCCTTAAATGAAGAAAACAGCAGAAGTACAAAGCATGATATTGTCTGTCCTGTATTGCGTATCAGCCCACCAGTCAAACTGCAGGTCTGAACTGCTGGTCCAAACTGTTTATCAGGAGTCCTTGAAAACCTCTATAGAGCAAAACCTCATTTTGCTGGAAGATCCTGGAGTATTTTTCATTTGTATTTATTTTTAGTTTCTTGCTAATGAATTTAAAATAATACTTTTGTTCTGTTTCTATTCAATTAATTAGGTTATGAAGTTTCTGGCATGAAGCAGCATGCTCAAACATGAGCTTAGTAACAGATAAAATAGCAATCTTTCAGGCACTACTTTGTCGCAAACCAAATTAATGAAGAGAAATCTAAACAACATCTAAACTTTTTTTTTTTAATGGCTAAGACTATTATTATCTTAAAAGAAAACATAATATGAAAGACAAACACTGAGCAGAAATATGCCTGGCTCAACAGGACCTATCAGCTATCTTGGGCAGAAAGAGGAAGCTTCCTTGGAGCCCTTGGCACTCTCAGGAACACCGCACACATTTTTCTGGCTTGGCTTCCTTTGTCACTACAGAGCTAATTGTAAAAAGAGGTCAAATGATTTTTGTGGTATTTCAAATTCAGAGCAAAAGCTAGTACATGTCGTTCATCAAGTAAATTGCTAATGCCTCATTCTGCAAAGTAAATTGCTTAAGTTATATCTCTTTCTGTAGGTCTGGTTAAGGACACAGAAGACAAATGGGCTTTCAGCATTAAAAAAGGGAAAAAATATATTTTTCATAATTCATGTGTGGCAGTAGGAGGGTGGGTTGGATGCTTGGCTGCTTTTTAAAAGGTCATTCATAGAAGGGCATGCACCTAATCCGCTACCTTATAAGCTATCCTAATTCTGAAGTTCAGTTTACAGCAAATGTAGCTCACACAATGCACAATTATCTGAATCCCTAACAATAAAATCACCAACCAAAATCCACAAATAGGCATTAATGGTTGAAACACCTTTCAAAGTATAGCGTAGAAGACTTGGCAAAATGTCTTTGCATTTGGCTGAGATTTCCAAAGTGGATGAAGGGAACTAAGTGTCCACATGTTAGTGATGTTCTGTAGAAGCTGCACTCTTCATTTTCTTGAGATTAGTTGACAAGGCTGGATTTAAAACAACAGCATAGGAGAAAGCCACATTTTTCACATGCAAGATGGCTAAGATACTAAGATAAGAGAAGGGTGGAAGTTTTCTCACTTATTCTTACACTAAACTGTGTTTCTTGACCATGAACATGCTTTACTC
>NW_009649309.1:363606-373111 GCF_000708025.1 Charadrius vociferus
ACCACAGCAGACAATAGCAAATTTCAAAGCTCCAAACAGACTTTGATTAACTATTCTAAATTGGCTGCTGGAGGCTCCTTGCCCTCAGTGATCCAGAGAACTGAAGGAAGCTAGACAGTCTTACCCTACTTTAAACAGCATTTACACATTTTCAGATCTAATTTAGAACCCCTTCAACCTTCTTCCAGAACTAAATTCAGAGGATACCTGTACATAGCAACTTACTCAATCTAAGATTTAACACAGACCCAACACTTTGTATACAGAGAATACCATTTCTGTGTCTGAAACTGGAAAGGTAAAATGTAAATCTGCTTGCTAAAACAGTTCAACAAAATGGATAACAACCCTGTTTGCATCTGAAGAGCTAAACGGATTTGGTGAGTTTATTTTGACATGAAAAGAAGCTGGAGCAAGAAAGGCCTCCTTTCCCCTCATGTCAGACTTCAGTAAAGAGAAAGAGATGTCTGTGAGAGCAACTTTCTCACTGGAGGCTAGGTCTGCAGCAGCCTTTCTTGCATCCTAGGAGTAATGGCGGTAGGGCACTTTCTCCAGAACAGCTGAGGTTTCTGCAGAATTAGCCAAGAGCAGGTGCTAAGCAGTGTATGAGCTGCCTCCCTCTACCCTGAACAGTAGTGAAGTCAACAGGCTAATGTTACAAGTCTAGACATAATTTTCTGGTATAATTTAATCATTATGTCAGCCTCCTTGCTTCCTTGGGCTCATTCCTTCCCTAGCTCATTCCTTCGCTCATCTGCTGCCTCCTCTCCCATACGTAGTACGTAAACCATCAAAATAACAAGGCGTAGGCTCCATGACCATTCCCACCTCTTTTCTCTCAAGCCTGTTCCATCTCCAGACCATCTGTACTTTCTGTCTCAGCAGAAAATTAACTCTATTGGTAGCGTCTGGCACAAGAGGATGAGGCAACTGATGGGAATTTTAGTTACTATTAAACACTTGTAAAGTGATGGAGAGACAAACTAAGGCCACCATAAATATACAATCCTTATTGCTCCTGATGGGTCTTACAGCAAGTAGAATGAAACACATCTCAAGTACAAAACAACTTCATAGGCTAAAATATTATAAAATGAGTCTTAAAAGCCTCTTTGGGTAGAAACAGACACTTACTCTACAAACCCATGTCTGCCTAACATTCGTAACCTGATGTGACACTATCTGCAGACCTCCAGCCACTAACACCATAAAAATAAGTAATTACAGTAATAATACAGAGGGTTTTGGAACAGCAGGGAGGGAATAAGCTGAGATAGATGTGCAGGAAGAGCACTAGAAAGTTCTGCAGCAAAGACTCAGCCTCCTGCTGACTTCAAAACAGAGAAACCTCTTAAGAGGCAATTAGAATCAGAAAGCCAGTAAGTGCAAGTTCAGTTAAAGTGAAGTTTTCCTGCCTTCTACACACCTGTAAATATGGCTTTCATTACTGTCCTAACCACTACCTACACACACAGGCAGGAATCCTTTAATTCACAAACATTTGCAAGAGACAGTGCATAAAATCTAATAGGAACATATGTTCAGACCTTGAAATAGCCTGAGCAGTTCCTCTTCATGACAGCAGTGATAGTCATATCCAACTAACAGCTTCCCTACTGCTAAGGACATTGGTCCCCATCACTGCTAGTGACAAATCAAATCCAAGCAGATTAGTGAGGATCTGCTTAGCCACTACGAATGCACAGAGGCTCAGCTCACTTTACATCTTAGGCTCTGTAACCAAGAAAAAAACATCAGCAATAAGAGAAAGGGAAGGACTGAATGAAGATGACAAACAGAGAAGAGGAAGGAGGGAGAGATTGATACCACATTCACAGGTTTTATATTGAGTTAATGCTGTCCTTAGCTGGCTTACAGAGGCAGCCGCACCTGAGCCTTGTTTCCCTGCTCACAAGACAGTGCTTCAAGGTGTCCAGAAGTATTTGTCAGGTACCAGAGATGAGATGGATTTTATGGAGCTTTGAAGGGAGGTTTAGAGGGCAGGAGGAAATGAGGTGCTAATGCTGATCATAACAAAAACTGCTGGAGCCAGCCATAATGACACATTGGGAGCATGTCTGCAGTGAAAATGAAGGCATTAAAGGATGTACCACACTACATCAATGTCAGAGACTACCTGGTGCCTCTGAGCAGCTCAGCAATAGAAAGGTGGCATGACTGCCCAGGCACGGCTCTTTGTGGTTTGGCAGCTATCTGCATCCTCTCAAAAATCATAAAGTAAAACTTTCATATTAATGACACAATTGCGTGACAAAGTTGTGGGAAGTACACTCAGAAGACAGAGATATACTTTGTAACAAAGGCATTCTTTTACTTACCAACTTTGTTTCCCATTTTCACTTAATATATTCTAATTGTAGAGAGCTAAGCTAATGAAAAGCTTAGAACTGTGGTTAACATAGCATTTCCCAGGCCTCAAATGACTCAACCCTCTTCAGCAATACAGAACAAATATACTCTCCTCTCTCCCACCACTTGGTTTTAAGTGCCCCATCACACAGGTCCACCGCCACTCCCTTTTAGACACAGGGGTAAGGAGAGATTAAAGGGGCACAACAACACTCTTAAAACATTCTAAGTAAGTAAAATGACTGTTTTATAAGAGCTTGGACAGTTTCTTCACTGGTCAACTTTTATTTTTGTTTAGACTAGTCTAACATTTTTATTATGCAGAACTGATTAAGGAGGCAAAACTGTACTTGTGTCCTGTCTGCTAGCTAACAGGGAACCTGAACTGACAGATCTGCACCAGACCGAGCACCTCTGCGCTTCTGAAAAACTTTGAACAATACCCTGTAATAGTTGCGCTTCTGAGGGAACACAAGATCTCTGAATCTGTGCAGTTTTGCTTTGCCCTTTCCAGCGAATGCATATGACTCCTTACAAGACGATATGCTACTGCCAGGAGCCCAGTCTTTCTTTACTTAGATGGCACCCGTAAGTGCTTTTAAAGAAATATGTGTTGCATCAAAATGAGACTATTTTGTCTTATTACCAGTTTTTTCTACTTCATGGGATACAGTAGATAAACATGCAGGCTTAATACTTCACACTGATCAATACATTTTCTCAAGTGTGTATAAGTGGCATATCCCGTTACCTAACCCACAGTCATAAGGGACACTGGTTCTTAGGCATGTGTTCGCTTGCAGAGTCCACACGCTATTTTTTGCTCACCTACTTACCATGAAACCTAACGACCTCACCATGGGACTAGATGCTAAGTAGAAAGTACACAACCCAATCAATGAGAAATGCCAAGTACAGCTGAAACATTATTCCTCATTAGGAACAAGAGGCTTTAAGTCTCAGTGAGACAACTAGCACCCAAGTACCCTAGAGATTAATTTCTAGCAGCCCTGTCTCATAAAACACAACACGCCGTAGCACAGGAACTGGCACATCCAAAGCCCTTGAGATTCAGAAGAGAACTGAATTTCGGCACCCTGAGCAGGAGCTATGGCCACCAAGCCGCTGGGTGAAAGGGCTGCAAGACGCACTACCAGCAGCGGGTGGTGTTGGACTTCTCTGATGGGTGTGCTTCTGGAACGCCTGACAGATGCAGTTAGAGATGCGCTTGGACTATAGATTTTGATAAATGCAAGCTATGAAGTAGGCTATGAAGTATAAAACACTTCATGAAGTGTAAAATATTGCTTTAATCTCTGTATTTCTAATATATGTTTCATCATTACACCAACCTTTTATTCCCTTCGTGAACTGCCCTTAATTTAATAAACTGAGCCTCAAAAATTTGTCCAGGTAGATACACTAGGTTACTGATTAATGACACTTGTAAATGTGGTCGCATGTGGAATCTTAATGATGTCAGGAAAATTATTATTTTTCTAATTCTAAGGTGAAGAATTAGTTAAATGGGTCTTTTTTTTCAGGACAACACATTTCCATGCATTAAGATGACTTTAATGCAATTGTCAGGCCCAGCCTTTGTAGTCACTGAGAGTTACACTTGTTTATTGTGTCTGAATAAATTTGACACAAGAGCGCTCTTGGGCACTGCCGTAAGGTTTATGTATGCTTGGATGGTACAATCTGCATTTCTATATTTTGAAATATTTAGGTTCATCAATAAAGCTAAAGGGCAGTGAATTAAAAATCAATACAAAGGCAGACTTCTTAAGGCAACAGAGAGGGAGTTCATGGAATACATAATTGCTAGAATTCATTAAAGACAGGTGCAGGTAATGAATTTTAAGAAGGACCCAGTGTTATCATTATGCAACCTCACATAAAATGGGTAGTAAAAGAATCACACTTCAGAGTATGAACTAACAGACACAAAGGTCATGAAGTAACTCCTCTGCCTTTTCAACCTTAAGTAAATACTGCACAGCTGATTAGATAAATTACTGAAAGGAGCTGTGGGTCACCTTGATGCAGCTCCATTGCTGTTACAGGCGGTGTGCTGATACACCACAGGAGGTAATGACCTACTTCAATATGGCAAAGTCTGCATTAACAGGGTATTGTTTAACAGGGTATTGTTTATTAACAGGGTATCTGCATTAACAGGGTATTGTTTTCTGTTATGCTCCTAACATAAGGAAGCTTGCAAAGCATCCCTCATCCTTCCAAAAACATAGAGAAGGAAACAGTAAGTTTTTGTTTGCCTGGTGAGAGTAGTGACCTTGGACAACCTTCAGAAAAAGTAACTATGTACAAGTCCAAGCATACCTGTGACATAATGGTAATGGAAAGAAATTCCTCAGACTTATGCTTTCAGAAGACAGAAAAAGCTGAACAAGAAGGAAATCCTCTGCCAACACAGGCAGTGACAACCGCATATCATTTCAAATTAAAGCCCTCTTTTAATCTCATCTGAAAACCAGTGTCAGCACAACACTCAAAGACAACTTTAAACAGAAAATACTGGACAGCATCTAGTTAAGGGAAATCTCATCCGAATTACTTATGGCACTCTGAAAAGCCATTAGCATTTTTTTTATCCCCCATCCCCTGCATGTGTGTGGGCCAATGCCTTGTTTAAAGACAGACTTCAAAAGCAGCATCTACAAAAGAAGTACAAAAAATTTTCAAGAAATCTCTGAATACTTCCCATGATACATTAATAGAATTACTATACTAATACCTAAGCTAAGCTGCTTAACAAGGCTAACATGAACTAGTTAATACCAGACACCTAATCAGGTGGTAGCTGTTTTCGCCAGCCTTTTCCCTAACCAATCTGACTCTGGGCACTTATTACTTTAATACATCGTCCAGTGCAGGAATGGAGGGTTAGGACTACACTCACTATCCTAGCACCGTGTTCAGCACGTTTTTTTAGATTTCTTCTTTCTTGATTTGACACTTGTAAAACAAGCCATTATTGAATCTTAATGGCTTGTAAATCTGTGGAGGCAGTGGGAAACTGGATAGCATTCACAGAAGCTCTACAGCAAAATTTCATAGGGTCTGACTTGTATATTGTACAGCCATCAGCAAAGGAAGAACCTCAGTCACTGAATAAAATTTGTAGAAATACAAATTTTAGGAAGACCAGAGCTTGCTAACCAAATATACAACTTCACAAACCCAGTATTTTCCACTGGAAAACTGCTTTGCTGAAAAATACTAAATACTATTACTATCACCATCTAAGAAAAATTTAGATGAAATATCTCATTACAGATTTCCTTGCCCTAAAGGTGTTTGTAGGCTTTTTTTTGTGTGTGTGAACTAACCCAAAATTGTTTCCTTGGACTTGGATTAAGAAATGACTAAACTGCATTTCCCTTACAGCATGTTGATTTATGTAAATTGAAGTATGGGCCCACATTTTCTAACATAAACTGAATGGCCCAGAAGATTACATTTCCTATAATGCAATGCAGATCTTCCTCTGAGGGATCTGTATGATATATTATTGAAACTGCATAATTCTGAATAATCCCTGGAGATGCAGGCCAGAAAAGCAGGCCAACCCAAAAGGGAGAATGCAACACACATCATGCGTCTTAACTGCAATCCCCATCTTGTATGTAGCTTAAATACTAAACAGGCTCAAAATGAAATACTACAGAGCCAATCAATAATAGAAATTAAGCATTTTCAACCTGAGAAGTGTTAAAATATTTCATTTTGACTAAAGAAAAGTCAAATGGAGTGTTTTGGAATTCCCAATATGTTAAAACATCCTATTTCACATTTTAGTACCAACCTGGAACAAACTCAGATATTCAAATGCAGGCATTCCCACTGTGATGGGAACTTCAAATTTTGCCCAGCTCTAATCACAGTTAATTCCCTTCTTTAATTTCAAAGGCAACCCTGAAGTAATGTGTAAGGAGAGTAATTTGGCCTTTTCCTGTGGTTTTTTTTCCTTTAAAAAAAGTCTCAATTTTCTGAAATGTGAATGACTCCAGTGATGTTCGGAGAGATGCTGTTTAGGTGCTAATCAAATGTATATGGACACATCAAGGCACTGAGCTCAGACAGAAGTCAGCAGGTCATATATAGAAGATCAAGCCACATTAATGAGTCATACCAACACTGATGCACGTAAACAAATACTAACACTTACATGGAAAAATTGTGATCAGATAGTTGCCCTGAACTGCACAAGACAACAAAGACAAGTCTCAGTGAAATTAAAATCCTCCTCTTCTGAACTGTCCATGCACTACCACTCATTGAGACATGTTTTTCTATGAGCATTAGGTAGATCCTTCCCTTCTTGTCCCATGCACGTATATGAGTTTCTCTCAGGTACCAACTGACTTGGTATGTCCAAACCTGCAACAGTGACATGCAGTCAAGTTCATGCAGCTGCAGAGCCAGCAGCAGCTGTAGGCAGCTACTGCATGTGTAACAAGCTGGGGTGTTCCTAATGAAATATTCAAGTGCTCATTTCAGGGAGGAAAATAACACTACACATTTCTCATGGGCAAGCAGAGAGATGTCAGCTCTCCAAGACAGCAACACATCTTTTCCACTCCCCACGCTGGTAATAGCATGAGATCGTTCAGCATTAAATAGAAGTTCCTAAGAGCTAACTAGATTCCATCATGTCCAGAAGCAGCCTATGATTACTCTTACATGTAGAAAGCAGATAACTTTTGCTAATCTCTTTCATGATGATGCTCCTAAACATTACATTAAACCCTCTTTCTTGACCCTTGTTAGTTCTCACGAGTGTTTAAAGGTGATAAGCTTGATACCACATTGATTAAAATACAAAGTTGTCATTTTCATATCACAGAGAAACACTCTAAAACTTTCAGTTGTGTGGTGTTTAGATCCATGTTCTATAAAGCTTTCTATCCTCAGAAAGTTGTGGCTTACTTGAAATTGCTGCCCAGGGTAGCTTTGGAGGTGATGTGGCATTTTAACCCTCCCCCACCCCAGTAGGTACAGAAAAGGGATATGAATAGGATCAAAGATAACTTGGCATCATAGCCCCTTCCACAAATACCATCACAGGGACACTCAAGGCCAATTCAGTTCTGCATGGTTATGCTACCTATACAATGTACAAGTAAATTTGGCAAGTTGAACAGAATTTCCATTTTTTTGTGTGTATTTGGCAGAATACAAGACAAGATCATGCTAACAAAACAGGCCTTGCATCTGTTACCCGTCGTCTCTTTCCAAGAACTCCCTCGCTAAACATCTATAAAAATTGCCAGAGCAAAAAGCTGACAAGATCACCCCATCATCACCACAACAAACCCATGTTTCTTCCTCCATCTATTAGGTGTACAAGCTCCAGTCATCCTTAGTTCTGCATCCTTATCCCTGCCCACACCAGCATCAGTGTGCTGAGTCAGCTGCTATTGCACTACCTTATGTCAAACAGTTCTCTGTAATACGAACCTGTGTGGGAAAGTTCAGCTTGATCCTAGCCGTTAATCAGATTATGCCCTGAAGTATTTATTGTGCTAAGGTTTGCTCTTTTAAAGAGATTTGCATCACTGGGGGACAGCGCCATTAATAGCCTGTCACACACTCAGCAGGTTAGGGAAAATTTTTCTTCTGGCTGAAGGAAGCTTCCCTTTTGGGATTTTAATGGTTGTGTGGCAGGTTCCTCATTGCACATTTCTGCTGACAGGTCATGCTCAGAAAGCACCACAAGAAGCAGTACTGCTCCCCAATCTCAATGTACTCATATTTACTCAAAAGCAGTGTCCTGCTTAGTGGATGAGGGAAAGGCTGTGGATGTTGTTTACCTGGACTTTAGTAAAGCCTTTGACACTTTCCTTCAGCATTCTCATGGAGAAACTGGCTGCTCATGGCTTGGATGGGCATACACTTCACTGGGTAAAAAACTGGCTGGATGCCAGGCCCAAAGAGTCATGTTGAATGTAGTTAAATCCAGTTGTCAGCTGGTCACAGGTGGTGTTCCCCAGGGCTCAGTACTGGGGCCTGTTTTGTTTAATAACTTTATCAACAGCCTAGATGAGGGAAGTGAGTACACCCTCAGTAAGTTTGCAGACAACACCAAGTTGGGCAGGAGTGTTGATCTGCTTGAGGGTAGGAAGGCTCTACAGAGGGAACTGGACCAGCTCGATCAGTGGGCCAAGGCCAATGGTATGAGGTTCAACAAGGCCAAGGTCCTGCACTTGGTTCACAAGAACCCCATGCAACAATACAATCTTGGGGAAGAGTGGCTGAAAGGCTGCCCAATGGAAAAGGACCTGGGGATGTTGGTTGATAGCTGCTGAATATGAGCCCACAGTATGCCCAGGTGGCCAAGAAGGCCAACAGCATCCTGACCTGTGTCAGGAATAGTGTGGTGAGAAGGACTAGGGAAGTGATTGTACAACTGTGCTCAGCATTGGTGAGGCCACACCTCAAATACTGTGTTCAGTTTTTGGCCCCTCACTACAAGACAGACATGCAGGTGCTGCAGCATGTCCATAGAAGAGCAACAAAGCTAGTGAAGGGTCTTAGTGCACAAGTCTTATGAGGAGCAGCTGAGGTAACTGGGGTTGTTTAGCCTGGAGAAAAGGAGGCTGAGGGGAGACCTTATTGCTCCCTACAACTACCTGAAAGGAGGTTGTAGCCAGGTGGGGGTTGGTCTCTTCTCCCAAGTAACAGGTGACAGGATAAGAGGAAATGGCCTCAAGTTGTGCCAGGAGAGGTTTAGGATGGATATTGGGAAAAATTTCTTCACAGAAAGAGTTACCAAGCAAGGGAACAGGCCGCCCGGGGAAGTGGTTGAGTTTGCATCCCTGGAGGTATTTACAAGAGGGGCAGACGTGGTGCTTAGGGACATGGTTCAGTGCTGTCTTTGGCAGTGTTAGGTTAATGGTTGGACTCAATGATCTTAAAGGTTCCTTCCAACCTAGACAATTCTATGATTCTATGACTCCATATATTATAAACGTAGCTGTGCTGCACTGACCGCATTTACCTTCTGTGAAAAAACATCCAACACAAAATGGTATCACATGAGCCATGAGAGGACTGGAGAAGCAATGAACTGAAATTGGAGGCAGTCGATTAGCGAAAGCCAACAGTG
>NW_009649309.1:373124-415449 GCF_000708025.1 Charadrius vociferus
CTACCTTTTTGAAAAGCCTAGGGGAAAGGCATGAATCAGGCAGATAAAAACAGGAGCCACTCACCTTCGGGTTACTGGTTCAAACTAAATCCTGAGTCTAAAGCAGCAGAAAGTCTCTGTCATTCCCTGAAGGTTATTTGGCAATTTCTAAGAAACTTGCTAAAAATAAATCATACTGTATGGAGCATTTATTTACCGCTAACTAAATGCCCAGCCAAAAGCACCACTAATGCAAGGATAAATCCCATGGGACCATCACACAGACATGGTCCATATATACCAAAGCTATCTCACCAGCAGAACAAGTTTAAAAAAAAACCTCCTTCTGAAGGAGGCGGCATTACCATAGAAAACTTTAAGGGCTGCTAAAACTTCCCTTTTTTTTTTCTTTTTACAAGTCTGACAGCAGCTCCTGTTTGGCTACTTTCTCACAGAAATACTTCTACTTTACGATACCCTTTCTCCTGTACAGCTTTACTCTGATGTATCTGTAGCCCCCACTTCCCCCAGTACATAGTCACTGGACTTTTCTGGCAAATGGGTGGAAAAATGCATCTCCTGAAAACAACTGTGCCTTTACTGCATAGCAGGAAGTACAGTTAAACAACATGACAGCCACAAAGGGAGGCATTCAGAGATAAGCACTTTTGATGCTGTAACAGTGATGCTAGTTACTGACAGGCACCTGAGGCAACACCTGAACACAACAACTATCTCCTGTATTTGAAGATCATTGGAAGGTCAGACCCTCGGGGGTACAAATATTGATATGGACCCATGGACAGGAACCCCTGCCAAACTTTATTCTCACCTGTTTCTCAAGTATGACATTTATTGAGCACAATGAAGGTGGTTTGTGGCGTGCCCACTGCAGCAGGGTGCCGCACAACACAAGCTGGCATTGGCCGGTAAACCGAGGCAACCTGACTGGAGCCAGACACTGCCCTCCGTGCCATCTCACTGCATCCCAGTGGGGTGGGCAGAGCAGGCTGGGGACACCAGGGGGTGCTATCGGCCATCCCCAATGAGGTAAGGTGATAAAGAGAAGCTTGGGGTCAGCTCAGGGAGTACAGTCAGCATCTGCAGGAGATGGGCTGAAGACAGGACACCCCATTGGGCTATGCTGCAGCCAGGACTGGGGGACTGCTACCAACAGCGGCCACACAGGAAAAGCAGTTTCCACATATGAAAAACAGTCTGTCAGCTGTGTCCTGGACTGGACACTGGCCTCTCTGTGGGGCAGCCCCAGCCAAAATGTGGCTGGGTGGCTGGGCTGGGTCAGCAGGGCCTCCTGCTGCCCCCTGCACCCATCCAAATGCCTTGTGCACAGGTGTAGAGGAGCACTGGAGCAGCTTTGGTCTCAAAATGTATGTAAGACATGTGACAGGGGGTTATTTTAAATGCTTCCCTCCATGTTTTGCAAACATACTGAAAGGTGTTGCTATGATTTTGAGCTTTCTGTTTAGAACAGGCAACAAGTATAGCAGCAGGACCAGAATTGGAGTTATCGGATTAGCAGCTCAGTAATTCTTCTTATTGTCTTCAGCCATGTCAGAACAAACTTGTCTGCTTTTCTGAAAACCATATTACATTTGCAGGGCACAAGGCCTCAGCCACCGCACCCACACTGCACCTCAGCCTCCAGCTGGGCAATCCCCAAGAGGGACCCTGCAAGCCTTCACTGGGCATCAGGCTTGCCAAGGGTAGTTACTTGTGAAGAACATCATAATTATTACCTTACCTTCATTTGAAGCAGACCCATTTCAAACATCTTTTTCTCCCCCAAATACTTAGTAAGAAGAAATCTGCAATAATCAATAGCTAGTGATGCAGATTTTTTTGCATTCATACTTCTAAGCAGGTTTCCAGCCAGACTACTAACCCCTGCTGGCAACAGCACACCCCCTCAAAATCCATTCACAGGCCTTTCTTCCCAACCTTTCCTCCCTTGCCTCTACCCATCAGGATTACACACAATAGTTATGACCATAATTACTCTGTCTCTTAAGATTAAGAGTAGCTGTCTGTGAAAACCATAGAACACTGATTCTATATTTCACATTAATAAGTCTCATAAATAAACCTGGCTTAATTTACAATAACTTCTTTCTCAGAAATACAAAACTTCCAGTGCAATTTATGACTCCTTCCCAGCTGTTTAAAATATTGGGGTGTTTTTTCATACTAGTGCACATATTTTATAGCTACAGCTGCTTCGTACTGTAAAAAGAAAAAAAGTAGACAAAAGGTTTGATTCCTCCTCCCCCCCTCAATTCAGTAGTAATAAGAGTTGAAAGAAATGTAAAGTAACAGCAGTGAATTTACACTTGCTAGGAAAATTATTCTTGCTCCCATTATGCTTTGAAAGGCACATTAAAAAAAGTCTTAAAAGCTTCACTCTTACTCATGCTATGTAACATGGTACCCAAGAATAATTTCTAATATTGTCTATCTGGTATGAAACTAGCTGTGGTGACATTAACAATATTTTGTGGTTGCAGAACTGGCCTGGGGACTCAGAAAATTAAAACTCAGGCTCAATATTTGACTGTTATGGATTTCCTGTGCTTTGTTGGATATAGAATTTCATCCATCACTCTAATTAGTTATCTTCTACCCAATTCCTCTTTCATCCTTACTGAGCAGCCATATAGCTTA
Organism: Charadrius vociferus; assembly: GCF_000708025.1. Taxonomy (NCBI): domain Eukaryota; kingdom Metazoa; phylum Chordata; class Aves; order Charadriiformes; family Charadriidae; genus Charadrius; species Charadrius vociferus. The sequence continues at coordinate 375,783 of NW_009649309.1, forward strand.
TAGATATGAATGCTAACCAAACTACCTCTTGGATTACATTCTCTTCCCACCTCCATGAAAGACCTCACCTACAAAATCAAAAAGCAGGGAAATGTGTTCACATTTCCCTGCATTTCTGCCAACTGCACTTTCTCGGCACTGGCTCACTCAGGTCAAACAGCATGGATACAGCCTCTCAGCCTTCCTGAAAACCCACCTAGTACACAGTCACTGTCCAGCAACCTGTTTGGCACAAGAGTGCTTCTACATCACTTCAGAGCTCTTTACCCCTTTGAAATCGTATCTTCAACACTGCTTTCATAATGGGGTTGGGATAAGCGTTAAGTGACTGGGATCATTTAAAAAAGCTGGGATTTTCCCACATTAATTACTGTTGAGGAGACACTGATAAAAAACACAGTTTACAAAATGTCTGTATGTCTATCTGTATGTTGGGTGTGATTGCAATATGCATTTGCATGCAGACCTCTTGTGGTTTTCCATTGAAGCAGGCATTTGCAGAAGGTTTTCTAAAGAGTAACGGGTGCATGGTGCAGAGTCACCATGTGTGATCCAAATAGTAAGTTTATTCTACACCAACACAATAATCTATTGATTACTATTTAAAACAGATTTATTTGCACTCTACTCAGTGCATTACCTGCCAGGAATCTCTAAGAGACAACATTCTGGAGAATGTACATTTCAGTCTTTCATATTTCCTCCCATTTGAAATAACTCTGCAGTGCAGCATTTTATCTCATTTACACTAGTTTGCTTATGCCTGTGAGATTTTTTTAGTTGGGTTTTTTTGGGTTGTTTCATATATATATAGATTTTATTTTTTTTATTTTTTTTTTTTTAAGAGGGCAGTTAAATAGCCATCTCTGCTATTCAGTCATAGCTCTGGGGCACTATGTGCAAACCTTATTCCAACAGTACCCAAACATGGAAAGGCAGGGGTCTGAATGGATGTCTTATTCACATTCCCCATTATGTCACTGCATCCAAACAACAATAATTTCAGTTAGGTCTAGAAATACAGATTCAGATTTTCTCTTAGGTACAGATGACATACAGAAAACAGAAAACAGCATAACAGCAACAGAGGCAGTTATAATAAAGTCACTCCAATGTAAAGGGATCCACAGATGATATAGGGCTGGCATAATCTGTATAAAAATACAAACTCCCCCTGTTTCTAATAACTTATAAAACAAGTACTTGCAGCTTATCAGCATTATTAACATCTGCAATCTGTTTAGTATTTTCCTTACAGTTCTAGCTTCTGGAACCACAGATAACAGCAGAGTCTGAGCTAACAACAGAAATTACTCCTGGTTATGGTTTCACAGAATAGCTAGAAAATACGAGACTTTTAATACTTAACAAAATAAGATGGGAACAAAAGCATTCCAATGTCTGTTTAAAGTCTCATAATTTTCTAGGAAAAAACTAGAATGTTTGATTCCCCAAACAAATTGAGCCTTTGCTCATCACTGTATGTTAAAGAAACTGCAAAGTGAACTTTTGACCAGCCTTGTGGAAATGTAACTTCATCAAGCAGAGAGATCTAAAAGGACCTAAAGTTCCACTTGCTGTATCTTCAGGTCTCAACATGCATTGTAAGTTTTAAGGTGCAGATTGGAACTTAAGAGAAATGTTATTAAAGTTCGTATGACTAGAAACATTAATATTTTTTCTTCCAGAAGGACTAGAGTTTTTTTCGAAATACACAGTCTTCCTATATCCAGAACTCCAAATTAGAATCATAGAATGGTTTAGGTTGGAAAGGACCTTGAAGATCATCGAGTTCCAGCCCCCCTGCCATGGGCAGGGACACCTCCAACCAGACCAGGCTGCCCAAGGCCACGTCCAGCCTGGCCTTGAACACCTCCAGGGAGGGGCCTCAACAACCTCTCTGAGCAACCTGTTCCAGTGCCTTACAACCCTCAAAGTGAAAAACTTCTTCCTAATGTTTAATCTAAACCTGCCCTCTTCCAGTTTATATCCATTCCCCCTCGTCCCGTCACTACATGACCTAGTAAAAAGCCCTTCCCCAGCTCTCCTGTAGGCCCCCTTTATTTGGCAATCTAATAAGACACAAAAATTGTAACAGACCCACTAGGTTTTAGACTAAGAAAAAAGCAGAAAGTAAAGCAGCAGAGCAATTTTTTTAAAAAATTGTTTTTTCCAGCAATATCTTAATGACTGCTAGTAATGCATAGTCATTCTAAAACCTAAATACGTTTTAATATAATAACTATAATAAATAGGTTTTAATATAAGAACTTCCATTTAAACCATAAAAGTTCCACCTAAAGTTTAAAGAAACAAAGACAAGAGTATAGTGATGTGCAACTGTTAAGTTTCCTCACTTGCATCCTTCCCTGGGACCACCTGCTCTTTCCACAGAGACGCTAAAATAGCTAGTGGAACAGCTAGGTACATGATTATGTTCCTTACCAGAGGTAGTAAACATTGGAATATCATGAGAAGACACAAAATGATCTGGGAGATGCAAAAATCATGCACTCAATATAGTCCCATTCTGTAAAGAAAATATCATCTTCAAAAACATCTTTGTATGTTAAATTTAATGGAGGTGAACAGTCCCGCTGAGTTCCCTGGGGCTTCTTTAAGGTACACTTCACTGACAGTGCTTTGTTGAATGCAAGACTGAGTGCCCAAATGGAGGCACTGTACCCTAAAGACCTGATCCTGATCTCACAGCAAACTGTCTAACACAAGCCATCTCTCTGAAATTAGCAGGTACAAATGCCAACCCCTGTGAATTAAGTAGTAATACTCCCCTTCAGTTTAGATGGATCAAATGCCACTCAACTGAATTAAAAAAAGTAAGAGATAACAGAAGCAGACTTCAAAAATACAAGCTGTTAGTGAATGCGGTAGCAGACAAACTGGAAATGAGCTTTTGAGGTTTCTCCCTAATTAGCCAAAGCAAAAATGGGAAAGATAAATCAATCATGACTACAAGGTCAAAATTAAAAGAGAAAGGTGAATACTAGAAGGTTAGCCCTCCCTTAAAACAATTTCGTATTTTGTTTTGGTGAATTGGAAGGTAAGCATTTCTGAATAAGTTACACTTTTTCAGTCTTGATTCGCATTTCAGTACTTTTTTTTTTTAACTTGTGCTTAAGTTCTGTTCATAGGGAAATTTATTTAATCACCTGCTAAAGTACTTTTCTAAATTGAGACCTAAATCAGCATCTGTAAAAGCTTTGTTCAAATCAATGGAAATCTTTTTATAGACCTTGCTAAGAGCTCTATCAGTCAGTAAGTTGAAGGAGACTGAAACAAGAAATGAAAAAATCCAAGCTGCTTCTCCTGGAAGAATAAGCTTCAAACCCTCTGTACTTAGTAATAACTTTCTTTCATCCTCTAATATTAAATGACAGCACTAATAATATGCAATATCAAGTTATTAAGCATATAGTCCCGAGCCATCCAATTAGTCTGCTGCAATGTAATTAAAACAAAAACAACATTAACTCAAAAGTGAAATTCACTCCAGTTGAGATGAGCAAAGCCAAAGAATAAAAGTTCATTAGAACTAGATGAAATTCATATCCAGATTGGTCTAAACTCTGGGTAATTAGCTTGAAACAGCTTGGCATTATCCAAGGAGGATATGGGTAATTGGGTTCAACATCCCTGAAGATCTGCTATGTTCTTGTGACAATAAACCATTTGTGCTTTGAAGCTGCTTCCTATTTTCTCAATCAGCCTCATCTGACAAGGTCTATTGACCTGATAATTTACTTGTCAAAACTTGTTAGTCAAGGCAGGACAAAAGCAACAAGGCATGAGGGTAATCCAAGAGATTAATTTGTCGTAATGACTTTCAGGGATCCTAACCATTGTAGCGGAGATCAAACACATCTCTGAAACAGTTTAGTCTAAGCTAGGGATCACATGGTGGAAGAAAAGAAGCAGACCAACAATTATTACATTTTTTATTTGCGGTGGCTAGAGAAATATAAAACCAGGTGTAAAGTATACACCCAGCAAAGCACCTGATCACTTGACTTCAGGCCCGGGTGCAATGCTGTCGTCTACCTAAAACACTTAAGTATGCTTAAGTTCAGTACGAAGTAAGGGCTTCCTTGAATTTATTGTCTCCTGACTCCAACCACCACCACGTCTGAGAAAAGTTATAGCTGAAGAAGGAACTCATCACCAAACTCTGACTATCCGGACTTGTTAACCTGCTGCTGTGTCATGAAATATGATGTTGCAAAACTGACACAATGTCCCCGCCATCTGTCTCAACTTCTCTTAATTGAGATAACAGTTTGGAATTTATTCCAGATGACATGACATTTTCTCCTTAAAGGTTTAAGAAGGATTAGCACGTTCCAATCATCCCTCACATTACCAGTCATGTAGCTGACCCAAAGTAATAACAGAGCCCTGACAACTTTCCATTATGCCCAAAAAGATCTTTGGGCATCCCCACTACCTCCCACGGTTTCTTCTGATTTATAGTTGACTGAGGCTGAGTCAGCTCACTGTATTTCTTTAAAAAGTGTGTTGTAGACAAAAAAGGAATAAAATCCAGCTCAATTTAATACCACTAATCTTATGTATATAGAAATCAGGAGTCAAATTCCTAAAATTGTGAAGCTGGATTAAAATGCAGGATGCATTTCTATTGTTAAATGTTGGGAGTCTAAATCTTTCAGAACATCTGAGTGACTTTGGGAAGTGTGACATTTGAGTAACACCTTTTCTTCTGGAAAAATGAAGTTACAAATGTCCTCACAGAAAAATGAAAACTAATATTCTGAAGTATTAAGATGAATATAAAAGTTGGGGACTTAGGAAAAATAGCAAATATTGTAAGTACCACAAGGTAATTCCATGAGGACAACAATGTCATTTTGCTACATTGGTCTTGTAAGAATAATAAGGGTAAAAAGAAAAGAACGTCTCTTTGTATTCAGCACCTCAAATTCTGATGCCACAAGCAATACAATCCAAAAAGTATAGCAATGCACCTTTTACACAGCTATTTTCCAGAACAGAAATACAATTTCAAAACCCTATGAGTGGGAGAACACATATGGTTTTGTCACCTATGCCATCTCTTCCAGCACTACCCTTGCCAGTAGAGAAGGGAGGGGACTCCAGAACTGTGATTCACCTGGGGTTTTAGTTTGTGGGGTTGCAGGATAGTCAGTTTTTAGCACGCAGAATTCAATCCTACTTGATGTCACAACTCCCTCAAGCAGCCTCTCTTCCACCAGCCCGCTCTGCATCTGAAAGTCTGACATTCGCAGAGAAAAGGCACCAGGGGAAACAAAAAATAGCAAACCAAATATGCAAGGCTTTTCACATCCTACTGATGAGTAGGTATCATCAGCTATAGCAATAAAAATGTTTTCTTTCCTGCATGCACAAGGGAGAAGGAAGAAAAATTCTAAATGCAAATCTCAGAGAAAAAGAAAAATCTCACAGAAGAGTAAGGGCAGTAGGGAAATCCTAGAAACAAAATAAAGAGAAAGCATGTGAGAAAGCACATCTAGAAATCAGAGATAATTGCTGAAGGATTTTTGCTTGTTTGTTTTTGTTATTGGCTTTAATTAAAGATTCTTTGTTTTTTCTATTAATATGGTTCATTTTCCCCCTCCCATCAGCCAGCACCTAAAGGTTATTTTTCGGTATTGATAAGGTTCATTAGTTTTTCCATCTCTCAGTTCTGCTTGTGGATTTCTAGGCTCCATCTTACTGGGAACATTGACTATTACACAAAAAATCAACACTGGATCCTTCTCCATGATAATGCAGGCTTATTGTCAGTTCAGACAAAAAGTTGCATGCTAATAAATTCACTGTACATGAGACCAAAAAAAATTATAATTCCATAAGCTGAAAATACTGTTAATCAGGCTTAACAGGCAATATAACAGGTTTGCAAGCAGATCTGTTTTCAGTTGTGTGAAAAGAAAGGCCATTTTATGTAAAGTGGGGATGTAAGAGGAAGCCAGAGACTTCAGGAATTGTCCAACATTCTCGAAAGCAAGTGGAAAGTGAGTTGTTGAAATGGCTAAATGAGAACAATAAAAAAGAAAGTGACAGACAATATTACATCAGGCACACCCTGTTCTTGTGGGCCACTGAGGAACTGAAAATGCAAGACTCCTACAAGGCTTCCCACCATGTTGCCTAAGGTACTTCACAGCTACTTTACAGAAACACAAGCTCCAAGCCAGACTACCCTGGTGAAATTCCTCAAGGTGGGATATACAGGAGATCAGATTAGATGATCCACTGTTCAGTTTTTACTGTGGTAGATATGAAGCCATCAACAATTACTTCAAAGGAACTCCAAGCAGTGTGACATCCATGGAAAAGCTCAGACATCAAAAGTTAAGTGATTTGCCCATAATCATTCGGAAGACTCTTGTAGTGTGAGGAAGAGAATATTCTGCTGCTTCTAATTCTGTCTCATTGGTATAAGCTGCAAGAGCTTTCTCTTCCTCTTTTAACCACATACCTGATCCTGTAGAATGGATGAGAAAAGAATATATTGACTGAAAAAAACATTCAAGCCCTTTTCTTGACTCTTCCATCCAATTAAATGGTGATGGAAGAAAAAGACCATTTTGCAGCAATGAATTAGTGAAGATATTGTGAATATTTTGACATTTCCCGCTTCCTTATAGCAAGATTTTACTACTTGTTTGTAACAGAGAATGTTGAGAGAAAGAAAAGTCATTCTGTTCTCATTAGAATTTCAGATGTCTCAGACCGAGCTTTTCCATTGCATCATTCTTTTTGTAGTCACACATTTACTGAATAGAAACAGTAACGCATTCGAGAGTGTTCAAAAACAGAATGCATTCAAGAATAGTGTTTGAGAGTGGTCAATCACTGGAAGAGCTCCACAGAGAGATCGAGGATTCTCCATCCTTGAAGATACTCAAACCTCAACCGGACAAGCACATGGATAACCTGATCTACTGAGACCTGTTTTCACAGCTGGCCTATACAATCACCAAAGATCCTTCTGAACCCAAATTATTCTGATTCTTCAATTGATTACCTTATATTGCTCTTCTATAGTCCAAGGAAGCTGAGAGCTCTTCTTCCTCAAGCAATCAGCTTCAGAGTAGCAACGCAACTACTTCAGTAGGGAAATGCAGCTGTCATTTGTGTTGATGGAGGCCCTGAGGTTGCCTCCATTCTTTAAGTCGGATTCTACTGGAGTCATTCAATGCCTCACATAGAATTCAACTGGACGCAGATCTGGTTCCCTGAATAGGAAAGACTATGAAATCTGCTGGCTCTGAACATAACAAAACCATTTTCAGAAACTGGGTGGACAAATAAAAAAATAATCTCATAGGCATAAGACAGAACAAAACCCAACATGTGAAATGAAAGAATTTGTGTATAGTGCCTGAATTACGACTCTAAACTTCAAACTTCTTACATATATGTTTTGTCTGACATAGCAAAAAATGTAGGATTCTGAACGTTCTATGTGTGCAAAAAAACCCTGAAAATGTGAATGCAGAAACTATAAAAAATAGGTGGTAAATTCTATTAGCTCCTTTTACATTTGTTCCGAACCACACTAACTAAGGAACCTGGAGGAAGAGTTTACCTGAAGGAAAGCAGTAACACATCTTCTGGTTTTATTAAAAAGTATTTATACTTTTAGTAGAGTGACACCTACCAGACATTTTTTCAGCACATGAAAATTCATCAGAACTCAGGATAAATGCAAATGATACATGATCTTTTTAACGTAGAAGCAAGTACCTCTTTGGAGTTTGTGGAGACCGAGAAGTGTGCTCAGACTGGGACAGCACTAAAATGCACGTAATGAGCTGGGAGTTATTTTAAGTTACCAGATCTATAGAAGGTAGGTCACAGCGTTCCAGAGTGAAAAATGATCTGCAATTATTTTTGCCTCTTCATGAGAAGGCAAGACTCAGTGCCCTCAAGTCAAAGTTAGAAACAAAGACTCAATTCAGAACCAATTCTTCTATGTAGTTAGCAAGGTACACATCTTGGATTTGTTTATTCTTCTCTGAGGCTTGACTACTGCATTCATTTTGAACTTTACTGTTGAACTTACTTTGCACAAGCTATTTAATTCACCCTAAGTGACTTCTCAGCCACTGCAGAATTGTTAAGTACACTTTACCTCCTAGTCATCTAGCTTCAAGTTGTTGGCACCATCGAGACCTCCACAGATGAAAAGGAGATTTACTCCCCAGTAACTTGTCCTTTCGAAAATTCATTCATTTATTGTTAAAGAATTCCTTTCCCTCTTCTCTCATTTTACCCTCTATGTTACCATATTTGTTCTCCTCTACTATATTTGGCCAGATTCTTAGACTATGCTGCTCACAATCACCACCATGCTTTTTCTTACCCTCCCATTCCTCTCCCATAATTTTACATACACTATATAACCTTCAATAGTAACAGAGGATTCAGAACCAGATTTGACAGATCTTATTTGAAAGGCAGGTAAAGCACCTGTTTGTTATGGGATGTAATTTATTCAACAAAACCAGCCTAAACTCCTGCTTGTGCTTTCTATTGCCATACCATGCTGTAGACACATACAATGTGATATATCCTGTTTACCGCTTCTGAAATTACTTGTTTCCTTCAAACATCAGTGCAAATTATTTTACCAGACATATTTGCTTGACTTCTACCATGACAAATTTCATTATTATTCCTACCCATATTCAGCTTTCTTTAATCTTAATCTTTAAAACATTTCTTTATCTTCCTTACTATTCAGGGGACCTCACAACTTTTATCTTCCTTATGACTTCTTCCACATAGTTAATGGAACTTCCAAACAATACTCTTCCACATATTAAATAACACAAATTATTTATTAAGAAAATAGATGTCTTTATGGAAGACAGCAGATGTAAGTCGTACCAAGCTGCTGTTTATTCGCACTTACCTACATTTCTCTAAACGATTTTTAATCCAACTAATAACAATGTAGCAAGTTGTCTTGTCTGAAATACTCTACAAACTGTTCCACTATAATACAGATACACTTATTTGGGGTTTTTTTCCCCCCCTCAGTGCCATCCAAAATGCGATACAGAGTTAAAAAGACCTAAAAGGAAAATACAATTTTTACCATCATGACCTCACTGCAATCAACCAAGCTATGGCAGTTTAACCAAGCTGAGAACATGGTCCTATTTATTTTTGTTAAAGATACACTTTTTCTTACAGTACATTAGTAGTCTAACCAACTGACAACTACACATTGTGCTTCAGCTGAAAATTGCTAGTCACAAGCACCATTAAATACTTCAGCATAACCATACTAAAGGAAGGCAAGGCATTCTGTTAAATCTATCCTTGAACCATACAGTCTCTTGGAAGTTTCAAGAAGCACTAAAAATCCAGGAAAAAATAATTTTTAAAAAAAGATAAACCCCCAGATTTAATTAAAAGAATAAAGACAGCTGATGGCAAGAGGTGGAAGCAGGGCATAATGTCAGCTGAACCAAGGAAGTCTGGTTCACTACAGTCAAGTTTTAGCTGAGTAGTTTTTAATAATGTCTCATGTAGAGGCAGCAACAACCATGGCTTGCATCAAATAAACTGGGAGGAAATGCCAAGAGAGAAACACACACCTTCACCCTGTTACCGGCTGAGTCAATGACCCTCCTTAAACAGTTCAGTGCTCTGAGACCAAGTCGAGCATCACTGCAGTGATGCACCTCTGCACTTCACTGTAGTTCTCTAGATTAGGGGGCTGGCGAGGAGTCAAAGTTTACACAGACCTGCAGAAATGTTGGTGGGCACTCCACAGGTCTCTAGCCCAATGTTGTTCTCCGAGAAGGACTACTGCCACTAGATCAGCTCAGCCATGGTTTGGTCTATCTTCATCTTGAAAATGTCTAAGGATGGAGTACATCATCTTCAGCTATCTTATTACAGAACTGCAGTACCAAACAAATGAAAAAGCTCTTCCTAAGTAGTTTGAAGCTTCCAAGCTGCAACCTCTGGCCACACCACTTGCAATTACTGGGAAGGATTTGGCTCTGTCACTTTTGTTACTCACTTCAAGTAGTTGTAGGTTGTTATTAGATGGCCCCTTTGCTTCCCCTCACCAGAGTACACACACAAACCCATTTGTCTCAAAGCTCTGCCCATAATTCATGTGCCCTCAGCCCTCACCCATCCCAGCAGGTCTTTGCGGGACCTGCTTCAGTTTCTTGACGTCCTTCGTGAGGTGGGAGACCCAAAACTAGACCCAGCATACCAAGCAAAGCCTCGTCAGTCTCAAATAGAGAGGGATAATTTCCTTCAATCTGGAAGCCACAGTCCTTCCTATATAGCCCAGCATGTAGTTCACCTTATTCACGTATAGAGTGCGCTGTTGGTCAATAGTCAGCTTGAGATCCCTCATCACTTGCAAGACCCTCATAGCAGGATTGCTACTCAACCCGTCGTTCCCAACCTGTACAGATACACAGGGTTACTCTGTTGCAAGAGCAGAATTTTGCAGTTCTTGTTAGGGGGTCTCCCTTGGACCACCTTCAGGCTTCTCAAGATGCCTCTGGGCTGAATCTTTTCACTCTGGCATACCACGAACAGCAGCACGTAGTTTTAATCTCTCAGGCTTTGCAACCAGAATTGGTCACAGCTATAGCTTTCCCTTTTTATTTTCTTTTTAGAAATGCTTCTAACTTCAAAGAAAATAACAGAGCTCTAGAAGTATAACTGCCATTCCCAAATATGAGGTGTTAAGTGCCTCAAGCATCCTTCTCAGGAGCAAATGTTTGAAGGGAAAGTTATTTTCCCAAGGGATAGCAATATTGCTGCTGTGGGCAGAAAAAGATTCCCATACATCTAGCCAAAGATTCAGCATCCAATTCAAATGACACATGCCATAAAGCAGGAAAAGCCACACACGGCATCTGGTATCTAAGATGTGGTTTGGGATGCTTTTGAGGCATTAAAGAAGCTCTCCCAAAAGATACTGTATTTCTCCTGATAAGCTCTAGCTTTCCATTCCAAAATAAGCAGAGACCTGCCTACAAGATTCTTTATCACTATAGCCTTCCACAAGTACAAGGTATCTTGCACTCTGTAAAATCTAGTAGCACCTTCTTTTGAAACCACTGAAACCATGTTCTGTGCAAATAATTTTAACATAACCTTATATTTTAGAAACTGAAAGAACATTACGGTCTAAACCTTTGCATTTTAGGATACCCCGTCATCTCCTAATAACTTTCACTGCCTCACTGACTAGGTAAAGTAAAAGATACCTGGGATTTTCTTCTGAGACAATCAACAAAACAAAAAGGAGATGATTCCACTTTGGTTCACAGGATCACAAAATCACAGAATGGTCAGGGTTGGAAGGGACCTCTGGAGATCATCTAGTCCAATCCCCCTGCCAGAGCAGGTTCACCTGCAGCAGGTTGCACAGGATGGCATCCAGGCGGGTTTTGAATGTCTCTGGAGTTGGAGACTCCCCAACCTCTCTGGGACAGCCTGTTCCAGTGCTCTGCCACCCTCAAAGTAAAGAAGTTCCTCCTCATGTTAAGATGGAACTTCCTGTGTTCAAGTTTGTGCCCGTTACCTCTTGTCCTATCACTGGGCACCACTGAAAAAAGACTGTTCCCATCCCCCTGGCACCCTCCCTTGAAGGATTTGTAAGCATTAATAAGATCCCCCCTCAATCTTCTTTTCTCTAGACTAAAAAAGACCCTCAGTCCCTCAGTCTTTCCTTATAAGAGAGATGTTCCAATCCCCTAATCATCTTTGTAGCCCTTTGCTGGACTCTCTCCAGCAGATCCCTGTCTTTCTTGAACTGGGGAGCCCAGAACTGGATGCAGTACTCCAGATGCGGCCTCACCAGGGCAGAGCAGAGAGGAAGGATGACCTCCCTCGACCTGCTGGCCACACTCTTCTTGATGCACCCCAGGATGCCATTCGCCTTCTTGGCCACCAGGGCACATTGCTGGCTCACAGTCATCCTGTTGTCCACCAGGACTCCCAGATCCCTCTCCACAGAGCTGCTCTCCAGGAGCTCAGTACCCAACCTGTACTGATGCATGGGGTTATTCCTCCACAGGTGCAGTACCCTACACTTGCCTTTGTTGAATTTCATAAGGTTTCTCTCTGCCCAACTCTCCAGCCTGTCCAGGTCACGCTGCATAGTGGCACAGCCTTCTGGCGTGTCAGCCACTCCTCCCAGTTTTGTGTCATCAGCAAACTTGCTGACGGTACACTCTATCCCTTCATCCAGGTCATTGATGAATATATTGAACAGGACTGGACCCAGTACTGACCCCTGAGGGACACCACTCGTTACTGACCTCCAACTAGACTCTGCACCACTAACCACAACCCTCTGAGCTCTATCTGCCAGCCAGTACTCAATCCACCCCACTGTCTATTCATCTAACCCACACTTCCTAAGCTTGCCTGCGAGGATGATGTGAGAGACAGTGTAGATAGCCTCGCCGAAGTCAAGGTAGACAACATCCACTGCCCTCCCCTCATCCACCCATCCACTCACACCACCATAGAAGGCTATCAGATTTGTCAGAGACATACTTTTCCCATGATGGTCTGCAAAGAGGCAGAGCTTGACTGCCATCCTGAATTGGGCAATTTAAGCCTAATGGGCATGCAATGGTTAACCATTTAAAAGCACTAACTGATGATAAAAGCAGTGGACCACTGCAGAATTACTCAGTTAAATCAGAGTGATCTCAAGGCCCTGAAGGAATAGGGATGGTGAAAGTACAGTTCTTATTCAAGATCCTCCCTGTCTAATAGACATTTTATTTTAAATTGTAGCTATGGAAAGGGACAGGGTTTTAGCTTTTTATTCTTAATGATTAGCTAAATTAGACTTGGAATAGAGATTCATATGTCTATTGCAACATGACCTGTGACTCTACCTGTAACATGACTGCACTGCCAAATATTATTCACTGTCAGGTTAGAACTAACACAATGTAGACTTACTTTTTTAACAAACAAAATCTCTAAAACACAAGAAAATATCTTTCAAATCCACCTATGGATCCCACCGTTTCCTTCTTCTCCATCTCTGCATGAGATGTAAGCAGATGCTTGTCTTTGGGTTCCCTCCCCACTTCTTGAATTCTTGGCAGATGGAGGGTTACTCTCAGTTTTCGGCTTCCAACACCAGGCTCAGATAGTTAGCATACCAACTGCTGTGCAGTACCTACTGTGTGAAATGAACTATTGGTTCAGGTCACACTTCTAGCTGACAAGTCTCTACATAAAAAAAGAAAAAAAGAAAAAAAAAGTTATTTGCCTTGGTAACCCTGAGGACAGATTCAGGATTCAGCAAAGGCACTGAAGACCAGAGGCTCACAGGCAATAGGCTACCACTTTTCCCTAAGTTCCTCTATTTGCCCACGGCCCCTTGAACCGCATCTAAAAAAAAGATTTTTTGGGGGACCCCTGAAAGAGTAATTTTTTTTAAGAATGAAGAGTTGTGAACTTAGTCCAGCCACAGGCTTGTAGGTAGCACAGACAAAGGAAGTTGCTGCTGACTAACTCTTTCAAGGTCGTCTGTCTGACTGTGGTTTGCTTTCCTTCATCTGAGGCTTGTAAAACCTGTGCAGACAGCTCCTGGGCAATGCACAACAAAATGCAAGTCGGCATTTCACTCTTGAAAAAGGGGAATATGTCTCTGTGCTACAGAAACAGTGTGGTACAGTCCCTGCCTCCTCATGCCCCTCCAAGATTCTTTGAAAAAATTATGCAGCTACTCTCTGAAAGGAAATCAAGCAATTTATAGCTGATTTATCTCTGCCACACACCACTTATCTGGAGTGCATGTTTTCCCTTTCTTAGAGATTGAACAGGATGAGGATATTGAGTGGCTCTAAAAAGAAAAAAAAAAAAAAATCAAACTAAAGCCATCAGCCTTCAGAGCCAGCCACAACAGTCATCAGCATTTGAAGCAGCATGAAGCTACTGGAGATACCCAACCAGGCAGTGCACATGCACACTTCCATTCAGCCTACCAAATTCCCCTGGAGTGAACTACAGAAATGCTGCTTCGGCTGCTAGTGTGGAGCCTGAACTACTCCTGCATTTGAGGGAAGGATGAATAGAAACGGAGGAACAATTTAAACTCCTGCTGCAGCAGCACACGAAGGCACTCCAAAGCTAGGCTCAAACCCCATCTGGCTGGACAAGAACTCTGTCAGTCCCACAATCCCAACTATTGCAAGAGAAGACATTGGAAGGTGGTTTGTTGTTGGGTGTTTTTTCCTATGAAAGAAGCAGCAGTTTACTTATATTCATTTCCAGTTGACAATGTGAGGTCCATCTCAGCCAGCAGAACTCTTCCAATTCCCTGATGTGGCCAGCCCATAAGCTATGTAAGGGAATGATCCCCTCCCTGAGTAGCATTTGCCTCTCATCTGTTTCACTGTGGAGTTAGTACCAACTACAAAGGCCCCACAATTTGCATTGAACATTTCTTCTTCCTCAACAGAGATGCAGAGAGCATGAAACTCAGCTTTTCAAACACAAAACGCTGCAATGCAAGTTCAAGGCCAAGGTCTGAGTCACCCTGACTTACCTAGGGCCTCCCCTCACTCCCTCTGCCCAGGGAGCTCTCTCTAAGATCAGCCCTGAACCTACAGTTCCTGACTCAGCTGTTGTACAGATACACCTGTCTACAGCTCCAGCCCTGCCTGTGCCTGGCAATGGACCTTGTTGATCTGGACCCTGCTCTGCATACTGACTTCCCAGCTTGACTTCAGACCTGCCTCACTCACCACTATGGACCTCCCTGGTGTCACTGGATGTGGTCCTGATCCTGACTTGCATTCTCAGCTTGGGCTCGGACCAGCCTCATTACCACAAGACATGTCTAATGATCTGGACTCTCAGCTGGCAGTTGCCACCACCAGCCTGGCCTTGCTTGCCTCACTGGGGTAAAGTGGAGATGCACCCTGGCCAACCAGACCCCTGCCCTGCCTGCCTTATTACTGTACTCAGGTGCCGGACCCTCATCTCTTACGGAGCACAGCTGGCCTTCACTGCAGCCCAACATTCATGTCAGAGGTGACATATCCTGAATTTATCTATTAAATGAATAAAACATGCCCAAGCAGTGTACTAAAAGAGAACAGGATAAAATCGACATTCACACAGCAGAAGAAAGAAAACCTCTAGTACGCTTCAGATGTGATTTTTTCACTAGAAGGAAATTCTCAAATTACTCTGTCCTGTGAAGTTTCTGTGCTGCATCTCTCCTGTAACACTCCCTCCTGTCTGGCTTGCAGGCAGTTGGTAGGGAGGCAGTGAGCTACCTGAAGCCAAGACACAGTCTACCGCCAGAGAAGAGAAAACTACTCACACCTTGGAGACAATGGAGCTTCCTTAGAGAACTCCTGTTGTCTCTAAGACTTTGCTGAACTTTAAAAAAAGTTCCTTTTTGTGAAGAGCAAAAATGATTTTGGAACACGTTCCTTTTTGGGAATAGCGGTATCTTATCAGCTGACAGAGGTTCCAACTGTGCAGGTCTCTTATAATAACTGCAAAGCTGGGACTCACTAGCCAGCTGTACAAAAATACAACCAAAAAAGGAGAGGATAACAGCCTTCCTCTTTCAAAAAATGCTCCTCCAGCACACAGCTACAAGCTGCACATAGCTAAAGAAACTAGGGAGCAGACCTTCAGAGACTCTAACCCACTGCAGGTCAACCTTACTTCAAAGGAACTAAGGTCAACTTAAAACCTGAATGCAGGAACTTGAGACTTCTGGGGCCAGGCTTTGCTGGGTCTGCAGCAGAGCATACAGACAAAAGGGAATTCATCCCACAGCCATATATATCAAAGGGACTATCAAGGTACTTTCATTTTCTCCCAAAAAATGTGCCCTCTTAAGTTTATTACTACTACGTATGTTATACTCCCTGGAGGAAATGATGGCAGACCTCCAACTTGTCAGCACTGGGAGAATCTGCTCTGATTATTCAAGTAGTCGAATGGGGGCTTTCCAAGTTGCGGTTGATTGACATGTTTAACATGCTTCTCTCCACCAGAACCTATTACCTGATTTCATAAACTTCAGTGCCATCTGTCCTGCTGCCTGTGGAGTAAAGAGCACATTTTGATTGCAGTGGCTCACATGCCTAGCCTCATTTACTGGACAGACTTTCCTTCTTGGAACTGCTGCCTTTTCAGCAGAACATTTTTGAACAGATCACACCACCAAATGTGACCACAAAAGGAAGGCTGAATTCAGAGTAGGTACCATTTGTCTCTGGACCACTCTAGGTATTTCACTCCTCTCCCAGTAGGAACAGACTCTTCGTATGTTGGGTAACACTGACTTGTAAGTAGGCAAAATATGCAGAAGATTGAAACATAAGCCTCAAATAATGCCTGAAATCATATTGGGAACTGTTTTTTACAGGCTGAGCGCACCCACGGTTCTGGATACAGCTTCCATCAAACTGGGTATCCAGCAGCCCAAGGAAACATGCCCAAGCACTGAAGTTTCCACACCTGAAAGTAGGAAGGGGCTTTGAAAATACACAGTCCTGCACACAGACAGCAGAGAACAGCAGGATACAACTCGATCACTTTCAAACAGAAAATAAGAAATTCACCATCCCATCAGTTTCTTACTTAGGTGTAATTACTGAGCATTACAATAACCTCATTGCGTTGCTTATTATGCTAATCTTAATTGACTTGCTGTTTCTTTGCACACGCTCCCATCTGTTTGTCATTTTTGTTGGTTGTCTCTCCTCTGACATTTTGACCCCAAACTCTTTTGAGTTAAGGACTGATTTTCTGTTAAAGGTGTAGAAAGCCTGGCCTGAGGAGGTCTTGGTCTCTGACTGGGGTTTTCAAAAACTGTAAAAACACTCACAAATAGGATGGCATCAAACATATCTTAGGTTATTTTTGCTTTGCTGTTAATTTAACTTTCACCTTGAAACAAATGGCTCTAAACTGAAAAGGACTCTCTATAACTATCAGTAGAAATATACCAGCTAATAGCAGTGACAGAATCAAATCTGTAGCATCATTTTCCTTTCCTTTAACTCTTTCTCTCCCCTTGCTTTTAAGTATTTATTGAGTAATACTCTGTCTCCTGTTTGATTTCTCCAAAGATCCAACACTTCCTAAAACCAAAGAACCTGTAAGCAGCAGATGTGTAGGCTGTTAATGATCATGGCAAAATAAACACCCCAAATCAGAGGCTTCTTTAGAATATACTGGCTCCTATTTTGGTCCTTCTCCTTTCACAAGTCTTCCCTGAACACATCTTAAATCAGTAAGGTCGTGTCCCTGAGGTAGCACTAATGACTACAGGAGACTAAGTGTCATCCAAATTCTGAGACCAGGAAACCTCCCCTCACAAAAAGATTTCCAAATCCCTACATCAGGACACAGTCAGAGTCCCTAAAGGACTAAATATCTGTTAAATAATGAGCATGCATCTCAGCTTGATGGAACTTCTGTTTCTATGATTGTCTGAAGTGGACTTATGCTCACAACCATATCGATGCAAAAGTATCAGGACAGCAGTGTCCATCTATATGAGGTAGGTAGTGAAATTGTATAGGGTATTTCATTACTAGTTTGCATTTTAATACAGCAAAGCACTAAGCCACAGTCTAAACAAAACCTAAAAGCTTCCTTTTTTAACAAAAAAAAAACCAAACCTTTATCCATACCTTTTCCAAAAGAAAACCATAGGAAAGAAAATGTAAATGAAAATCCATTTGATCTATATTGAGGCTGTTCATAAGAACAAAAACTCATTCCTGGCCAACTCTAGCAAACAATTCTTAAGGAGTTCAGACAGTGCAGGAGGTATGGATCCTCTCCGTATTATCTCCACATGCTGATAAACAAGCTGCCAACCAGCTTCATAGTCCAGAGTCTTGGGGTAACATTGTAGGTAAAATTCAAACAAACAGCTCCTCTCCATAACCTCTTCACAGCATTTTCCCCTAGTTTGCACTTTCAATTGCAGTATTGAATTGGCTTGATCCACACCAGGATTCACAGCCCTGCCTTTCACCCAGCCCCTGCAAAATTTTCAGAAGCAGCTTGCTAAATCAAGTGGAGAAAAAACCCCAAACTTCTGTTACCAGAGACATATTAAATGAGCACTTGTTATTAGTTTCCGGAAGTTTTGGATCCAAGTTTGCTGCCAACAGGAGACAACTGCATGCCTGCTCATAGACAGGCAGAAGGGTCATGCGAAGACTCAGACCCAAAAGCCATTTGGACATTACAGCTGTACCACATCTGTGCAAGGATCTGAAACAAAACCCTTCATCAAGGGAGTCTCAGATTTCCTGGGCTGAAATTGAGACTTTACATTTCAGTTCCATCTCGAATCAGCAATGCAGTGCCTGAGCAGTATGTGGTAGGACCGAAAAAAGAGCACAGCATAGAGTCTCCTGCTCTGCTTACTGTCGGTATAACCACTGGACATGTATGCCCATTCTCCAGAAGCACAAGACTTCATAAGGTGCAGAAACAGCAGCTTCTGTGACAGAAGCAAGAAGATAACACATGGAGGAAGAAGCAAATTGCTCACCACAGATGCATATTTTATGCACTGCTCTGCTCTGATAAGATGCACCTCTTAGCCTTATCTTCTGATGTGGACCCGTGCTGAACTCTGTAAGCGCCAACAGGCCCACCACTGGAGTAATCAGTTTATAAAGAAGTGACAGCAGAGGGCCTGCATTCATTCGGTTATTGCTCAGTTTACAACTCAGTGATGGGCTTTTTCTCCCCTGACAGTTCAGAAATCTCATTTTGAGATTGGAAAAATCATGCTACATTTCTCCTGTCTCTAACAGCAGCACAGGTAGTAAAGACTCTGAATTGCATATTCAGGACTGTGCCTATGAGTTAAAGTAGCAGATGCTCTAGGCAGAAAAGTCTGCAGGCCACACTTCCATAGTTTTACAAGGTCTGCAGGGATAAACAGCATAAAGACTTGTATTTGTCAAAATAATCAAATGCCTTGAAAACACACTAGGGTACCATTCTGGAATAAGGATGGAGTTATTTTTACTTAGTCACTTCCTGATCAAAACCACACTTTGAAATATATATTCTCAGGCTTTAAAAATCTTTGAAATATAGCACATAACTCATCAGAGATGGCAGCACTGAAGGGAGACTGTACTAATATCTAAATATCTGGACAGAAAGTCGATAAACACAAATATCAACACAACCCTGCAATAACAGGAAACAGTGGCAGGTGCGAAAACTGGCAGAAGTCAGTTTGGACCCAGCATGTGTGCCTCTAAGGCTGCTTTATTGGCAACACTGCCCAGGCAGCGATACAACAGATTGCTGTCACTGCCACCCCACAGTGCAGCCCCATGCCTTCAAATCCACTCTGATCCAGGTTGGAGACTAAGAGGTTGCCTCTGCCAGCATCACTGCAACTTCAAAGCTAAATTGCTATTGCTAATGATTCCCATTGACTTTGTTTATGGATAAGTAGATACTTTTTCTTTTTTCTCATTTGTGTATTTTTCTCTATGGGAATGAATTTAAGTGCTCTGCAAAGTTTGAGGCTAAACAGATTGCTGTACCCAGGCAGAACATGGAGAAGTGTTTGTGCAGGGCTGTATATACAGCCCTCAGTGCAGATTCACAACTCTTTCTGCCACTTCAGGTTCTGAGCAGAGACTGTGAGTCCCATCAACCTGTCAAATGACCTAACGAAAGTGCAGAAATATGATGCAGGGAGAGGTGCCAGGCCAAGCACTCTTTAGAGCCTTTGGTATCAATGCTGTTACTTAGATCTCTAATAGATCTAACTGCCATAGCAGTTCAGCTATGGCAAGGTTACTTTGCCTACACCCAAAACCAAACATGAAAGAAGCCCTTGCCTTTTCATTGCACTCAAATCTTGTATTAAAGCTGTCTTTGGAACATGCTCCCTGTTTGATACTTAGGCAAGTTATTTAACCTCACAGGACTCAGTTCCCTGCGAGGGAAACCACCTTTCTAATTTGTCTTGCCTCTTTACATTTTCACATGCAGAAATTCTCTTCCTAAGTGTTTGTGCTGTACCTTTCACAACATTGCCCAATTTTGGCTGACACACTTCAACAATACTGCAATGTACAAAAAACCCCCAATTCTAAACTAATCTGCTCCATGCACAGTGTCTGCTTCTAACACAGGCCTGTGCAGCTAACTACGCTGCACAGGCGTAACACTCCTGCCAAGTGAATGGCCAACAACTGAACCCCAATGCAAAACTCCCAGGAACACATAAAACGCTTTTTTTTTTTTTTTTTTTTTACACTGCCCTTTTTGAAAAGTGATATTTGAATGAACCAGAGACGTTGAGCAAGACATCAGTCCAAGCATCATTCTCCTGAGCAGGCACCGCTGGCAGACTGACTCTCCTAAGTATTTTGGCTGGTGGGTGCTATGCAAGGAAAGCTCCGTTAACCCAAGAGCAAAGCAGGATGAACAGAGCTGGGAACTCTCCCAAGAAGAACTAGGGTAACCCTCCCCCTCCTCTTCTCACCCTTCCTTTTTCGTGTTTGCCTAAAGGTGTGAAGACAAAACAAGTTTGTGACTTGCATATTTTAAATGAATTGTTTTTCTATTTCAAAATATATTCCTGTCATCAGAGAGCACACACATATCACAGCCAGCAATAGCTCCTTCGCATTTAAGTCTTCAATCTGATAGTATAATCATGTATACTACGGAACAGAAAACATTCTGACAGGTACATAGGAAGCCTGACAGGATAACCAGTCCTCTGCCTACATGCACTAAACCATCGGGCAAATAACTATGCAAGCTACTATGGGCTTTTTTCTTTCTAAATACGTTCTATTTACTCCATCTGTAATGGCTCCTCTCTGAAATTGTTAAGCCCTATCATGTAGAACCACATTTAGATGGGATTATACTTATGCTCATATCAAGAAATAAGATGGCATCACTCACCTAACACTGTCACTTGGCATAAAGTATTATCTTTTGCTCAAATAATGGCTAAATTCCTTTTTTTTTTTTTTCTTTTACTTGTGCAAACAAATAATACCTTAACCTACAAGCTATCCCATATTCCTGGGGTCAGGCACAGAGCAAGGTGATATTCTTTACATTCTTTACAATTAATGCTCTGGAATCTGGCATTTTATGGCCTGAAGTGCAAAGAAGAATTTGAAACTAACTATTTTTTTTTATGCCTAAATGGAGACAGGTTTACACAGCCTCTTTCTCAGAAGCTGAGAGCCCAATATTTTACTCAGAAATTGTTGCATCAAGTCAGAACAAGATTCCATCCAGAACAGCGGTAAATCTCTAACCACATCCTACACTAGAGGAAAGAAAAAGTGAGAGGACAGAGGCAGCATACAGGAACACTTCCCCAGAGCCCTGCCTCAGGCTCCAGCTCTTGGGTACTTCCTGAGTCCAAAGTGTCTTCATATTTCATATAGCCTTTAATAGGTTTTATTCCCGATTTCCTCATTTTTGAACTTATGCTGCCCACAGTATGTCCCGTGGCAACAACATCCACAGGCTTAGCCACATACTCTTCAAGAAACCGTTCCTTACTCACCCTTTTCCATGCAACCCCTAATTTTATGCTTACAAAATCTGTCAATCCTGTCCTCAGACTTCTCTAGACTGAAGAGATCTACTCTATTTAACTACCCCTCATCTAGAAGCCATTCCCTTTCTCTGATCCTTCCGTCTCCCTTCTCTGCATGTTTTACAGTTCTTCTAGGCCTTTTGAAATCAGAGGCACCAGAACTTTACACAACATTCAAGACAGAAGTGTCTTAATTTTTGAGATATCAATGCCTTTCAAAGGAAGCTCCCAGGTTAAGCACAACAGAACAGAAGCATCCAAAAATCACTTGTGTTTTTAAAAGTCTTGGCCTTCAATTCATTTGTATTTATAGAAAGACACTTTTTTTCACACCTTTAGATTTACTATCTTTTTAGATAGGGAAATTTCAAATTAGACCAGCAATTCACCTATTCTTATAACTTATCTCTGACAGGGGCAGATGCTTCAGAGAACACAATGTAAATTCTAGAGCACACAGTGAAATAATATATTCCAGATAGAGAGTTTGTTAATGGTTTCTAAATGTTTTAATTTTTAACATATTAAGATTCAGATTTTTATTACATGCAGGAAGCTCAGGAATTGAAGAGATCTAAGAAAACTAAGTATCCTCAATGCCAAAGTCCTTGGAAAAAGAAGAGGAACACAGGATCCCAAATTTCACATTTAGAAATGTTTTTCCTATCTTCATTAAGATAACAAGCATGAGCAGGTTAATTTCCAAGTATTTTCCTTTATCATTGAAAAAGTGATCATAGAATCATAGAATGGTTTAGGTTGGAAGGGACCTTGAAGATGATCAAGTCCCAAGCCCCCTGCCATAGACACGGACACCTCCCACTAGACCAGGTTGCTCAAAGCCCCATCCAGCCTGGCCTTGAACGCTTCCAGGGATGGAGCTTCCACAACTTCTCTGGGCAACCTGATTCAGTGCCCCACCACCCTCAAAGTAAACAATTTCTTCCTAATATTTAATCTAAATCTACCTTCTTCCAGCTTGAAGCCATTATCCCTCATCCTGTCACTATATGGCCTTGTAAAAAAAGTCCTTCCCCGGCTCTCCTGTAGGTCCACTTTAGGTATTGGAAGGCCGCAATAAGGTCTCCCCAGAGCTTTCTCTTCTCCAGGCTGAAAAGCCCCAAATCTCTCAGCCTCGCCTCATATGACAGGTGCTCCAGCCCTCAGATCATCCTCGTGGCTCTCCTCTGGACACCCTCCAACAGATCCCTGTCTTTCCTGTGCTGGAGACTCCAGAGCTGGATGGAATACTCCAGGTGGGTTCTCACCAGAGTAGAGTAGAGGGGCAGAATCACCTCCTTTGACCTGCTGACTACAACTCTTCTGATGCAGCACAGGATATGGTTGGCTTTCTGGGCTGTGATCACACTTTGCTGGCTCATGTTGAGCTTCTCGTCAATCAGCACACCCAGGTCCTTCTCCTCAGGGCTGCTCTCCAGACATTCCCCTCCGAGCCTGTATTTGTATTTGCCTCGACCCAGATGTAGGACCTTGCACCTGGCCTTGTTGAAATTCACGAGACTGGCTGAGGCTGTACTCAACCCCACTGTCCATGTCGCCGACAAAGATATTGAACAGTACAGGTCCCAGTACTGACCCCTGAGGAATGCCACTTGTTACTGGTCTCCACTTGGACATTGAGCCGTTGACCACAACTCTTTGTGCGCAACCTTCCAGCCAGTTCTTTATCCACCGAGCGGTCCATTTGTCAAATCCATGTCCCCCCCTGCTTCCGATTTCCCTTTAATCCTGACCCATAGGCTCTCAGCTGGCTCTTCATCCATCCCTAGGCCAAGCTCCATGCTGGTCACTGGTCGCTGACATACACGGCAACACCGCCTCCTTGTTTCCCCTGCCTGTCTCTCCTGAAGAGCCTGTAGCCTTCCATGCCAACACTCCAGTTGTAGGAGTCATCCCACCATGTTTCTACAATGCCAATGAGATCATGGCCTTGGAGGCGTGCACACATCTCTAGCTCCTCCTGTTTGTTCCCCATGCTATGTGCATTTGCATAGAGGCATTTCAGCCATGTCCTTGTTGAGGCTGAGTTGGCTGGAGCAGTTGCAATTACTTTGCGCTGCGCTCCTGGTGGCATTCCTTTGCTGTGTATGAACGGTGCCTCCTCATTGGCTTCTGTTGGTCCAGGAGCTCCTGGCTCGTCTACGTAAGACTTTAAGCATGCTGCAGTGTAGCCAGCACATTTCTGAGCAAACGGCTGCATGCTCTCGCTATCACTCTGTTCCTCTTTCCTTGGTGCATCATCCCTTGGCTTGTCACAGCCAAGCCCGATAATAGCCCCTTCCCCCATCGAGTCTAGTTTGAAGCACTGTCAATGAGGCCCAACTCTCTTGGGCAAAGAGTTGCCCAAATCTTCCACCTTTGCTGGACATCATCTGTTCTTATTTTATGGGAAATGGAAAATAGGAGAACACGAGATTGCATTCATCATTATGTCCTACACTTACCACACCTTCTTTGATCAAACTATGTTAAGTTCTTTGCATGCCAAAATGTCTTTTGACCTCAATAATCTGCATTATTCATGAATAAAACCCTTTTTGAGCTTGATAGAAACACCAGTTGAACAGGACCAGTGATTCAACCCCAGCCTCCTTACAGCCAAGCGTCCAGAGATAGCTTTCAAGAAAGATAAACTTCAGGCTTACTCTCACTGCTATTTTCAGCAGCTCAATTACAAATGCTGTTAATAGACATGAAGTTTTGAGCACCTTTCAGGAATTTCATCAGCTTCAATGCAGTAGTGAATTTCACAGACTATCTTGCCTCTGAAGTAGATTTCTGACTTTGATCATATTTTTTTTGACCTTTCATTGCCGAGGAACATCCTTTGTTCTTATTTCCTGGAAGCTGGTAACAGAGAGAGCCTAATCACTGCATCTTTGCTGGGAGGACTGAAGGTATATGAATACAAACGTTATGCAAAATTCACAAGGAACAGAAAGGCAGCAACAAAAATGAGAGTTATTTAAAATTAATAATAAGGAGAGGGACATATTGGGAGACTTGCAATTTAAAAAGCAATAGCTTGTTAAGCTTGCTTTAATACCAGCTTAGTTCATTACTCATTACAGAGTGACAGCGAAAATAAAGCTGGAGGAACTGCTAATGATGCTAGAAGTCTGTATTATGCATTTTGTAGTTCCTAATCTCTTAAAACTAAACAAAAAAAAAAAAAAGCTAATCATCTGTTCCTAGTCCCCTGATTTCATATCAAATTGCCAGCAAACAAATCCACTTAAGGGGAATTTTTTTCTTCCTTTTCTGCAGTAGTTTAATTAGATTCCACCAATAAGTCTCTGAAAGCAACATAATTTCTTGTCTCAAAGCAGTTGGATGGGGCTTGCTTTCTTCATGTGAAAACAGTCTTTGCCATCCCTCTGCTGAAGTACTAGACAGCAGTCTACATTGCCCTAGCACAACCTTCTTGCCCAGTGCCTTCCAGGGTTGCATATCAGCACCACCTCTGACAAGTCAATGCTTTTGAACCTGCTATTCCAAAAACTTAAAAGGCTTTTTTTACCATTTCTGCGAGGGATGCTCTCTCTGCAGTCACTAAGGTGAAGCAGATCTTGGGCGACATAATCAATGCATTTCTAGAGAGTTCTGGTATCATTCAGCTGTTTCCCAAATCATCTACAACAGTGTTTTACCCAGCCTGATTAATCTCGATTATTGGAAATGGAGAGAGCTGTGAGTAGAAAACTCTTCTTACGTGATATTATGGCTTGATAGTGACTTCATGCAGCCAAAGACACTGCAAGAGGCAGCACTGTAGGACTGTAAAGTGCACTCCCTCGTAATGACGTCAACCAAATGCTCTTTCTTAAATTCTAATCCTTTTTCCTAAGGAACCAGTCAGTTCAAATAACTCAAAGAGATTTCACATGCATCCACTACAAGGTCAGCACATAAATATTTGAAACATATTTTTCCTCTAAAAAAGACATTATTGATGAGAATAGTGATTTTGCTATCAACAGGGTAAACTTGCCAGTGTCTGGTTTTGTGTGGAGGATGTTCACCTGGAGCTCTGGTTTTCTATACTCACATCTAGAAAGACACACAGCATGCTTTGGGAAGATCAAAAAAATCTGCTTTACACTGACAGGTAATTTATTGCATGAACCTCATTGAAAATAAAAGGACTTAACTAGTGACAAGTGATTCCATATGCTTGCTCCATGCACATCTTTGAAGCATTTCTGCTTACTTCATGGATGCAAACAAGTTTTCATTCATTACATGCTTTAATGCACAGCTAAATATAGCACTCTCAGAGCAAGTGGGTCTTCTTTCTGCCTTGCAAATTTCTGACAAGTCCTTAGCTGAATTCTGACAACAAAGACATTGGGAATATAATTTTGTAAGCAAAATTATCACACCGGACAAAAATGCCGTCCTACTGGAATCATCAAAACATATACCTCCACCAAATGAGCCTAGTCCTGTAATAATCTTACTCCAAAAAATGCCTGGTATTAAAACGTAATCTACCTCATTTAAAATCAGATCATAAGGTCTTCAAAAGTTGATAAAGATCCCCAAATGCCCACTCATGCCCTTTTTCACTATTTAGGAGAACTGTACTGTCATGATGGGTGTCACTAACAGGTGAGATTTCCAAAGTGCAGGAAAACAGAATCCAATGGCTATGTGTAATTATGTATCCACTGAAGCATTTGAAAAAAAAAGATCCTTGAAATCAGTGGTGCAACACTAGGTCCCAAAATAACTTCCTTGAGAATTCAGCACAAGAAACAGAAGTCTTCCTTCCTGCTGGCACAGAAGATGCTCTCTCACCGACCCTGACAGTTCTGGGTTCTATGGAAGCGTAAAAGCACACAACTAGTTTTATTGACTTGCAGGATCAAAACCTTAATGTACTTGTTCCAGCAGTTCTAGAATATATGAAAAATTAATTAAATGAAGTAGAACAAGTGCCTTTGAAGTATTCACTGTGCACTTGGGAAGGGCCATGTAAAGGAAGGAGAATATAGTGGTTTACATTGCCTGTACTTGCAGGGTCTCGGCAGGGAGAGGAGGGCAGGAGAAAAGAAAAACAACTCCTGCAAGTTTGTGAGTGGTTTGTAAATACTGCTGAAAGGAGGTGACAATGAGAAAACAGCCAGTTGGGACAGGCAGACACTTGCAAATGGTGACCAAAACAAAAAAGAAGAAAGAAAAGAACAAAATAATCTGTAAGTGCTTTTCCCTACCAGTTCTTACTTAGTAGATAGGCAGACTTGGAGAAGGGCCTGCTGTAAACCTAATTAAGTCAGCTTCTTTCTGATTGCTTTAACTGGCTTTTGATGAGGCTTAGCTTTTAGATCTTACTGTTCCTAATAATCAGGATCATTACAGTAGTGTTTGAGGACCAACCAGGAATGAAACCCCACTGCTTTAAGCATAATATAAAGAAAACAAAAAACATTCTTGACAAAGCTTTGTAAATAATTAAAAAAGGAAAAAGACAGGAGGATAATTTACAGTGATCTGCACCGTATCTCCTGTTTTGCCACCTGAAAGCCAGGCATGGCCAAAGGAAGAGGAAACATATTTCTGCTCTAGCTGCCTTATGCTATCAGAAGAGCTGTTCAGAGAAGCTGTGCAGGTGTGGGGCATAAAGTAAACTACAGTCATTGTTATCTTCCCTATTCCCTGAAACTGCACAGCCAGGTGAAGTATAATACCCTGTGCATTTAAACTATGCAGTACAGTCTTTAAGAAGCCTGTGTAATCTGACAGAGCAGTCCCAACTGCTTCCAGTTACTGCAAGGTAATACAAAGTACATTCTCTGGTAATATCACAGAGGAAAAGTGCTTGCAAGGGACTTGAAAATATTTACATGACAATCTCTCTAACCAACAAGAGCAAATCAAAATCTAAGATAGCTGATGAAATTTTAGTGAAATTCTTGATATGTCATGAGACCTTGCATTGGTTAAAATATGCATTAATATGCATTAAAGAAGCCCCAGGACATTCCTATTTCCAGCTGAATTACTGGCTTACAGCATGGCAAGCACTTGTGAAGACCTCACAGGAAATTATGCTGCATCTCAAGAAGGAAAAAAATAAACAAAAAGGAGTATCAAATTACAGTGTGTCACTGTAGAACAATGCCCCAGTCAGATTTAATCAGAGAACTGGAGAAAAACTGAACAGAGTACCAGAAAAGTTAGAGAAGATTAGATTGATCCCTAAGTCAAGAAGAAGATCTAGGAGACAAGAACAAAATCGATCCACACTACACAGAACAAAAAAATTATTTGCTGGAGTCCACAAGAAAGCCCGCAAGATCTCATCCAGAGCGGATAATATGCACTCATAGTAGTATACTTATTTTTGCACAATAGAATAGGTTAGAAGGTGAAGGAAGAATAGAAAGTTGGAAGTAAACCAAAAAAAAAACTACCCAACCCAGACTGTAGAACAGAATACAATTAATTTTTATATAACATGCTTACTGCAAAGTGTTGTAAATCACCTTTGCTGCAGGACAGTCAATCACAACCTAAGGGAACAATAAAGTTTTACAGCAGGATAAGTAGAGAGGAAATAGCTTAGAGAGGAGAGAGAGAAAGTATTGGGAAAAGAAAATGCAACAATGTTAAACATGATAGGGTCAGTTTGGAGGAATAAGGGAATATTAGGGTGTGAGCTAAAAAAGTAGCAGACTTGATTGCATCTTTGTGTGGAGATTGAAAGTTTTTTTCCTCCACAACAATAACAAGCATTCAGCCAGATGGAAATAATCCAATGGCATCAAAGTATCAATAGAAACAATTCTATCAGTGGGAAACACTGCTTTCTAGCTCCCCGCTCCTTCTACTCTAGCTGATCAATATCTTAAACAGTTATTTCAGTGAGCATGCAGAGATTTAAAGGTCAGAATGGATCATTACAACCACCTAGAACCTGAACTCATGTAACAACAGGAACAAGTAGTGTTGTGCTCTCCAACGTTCCCATCCACAGACACCATGCCAGCTGTGCTAAGAAAAAAAATGCCTCTTGAATTAATTCCAGTGCTTACCCCAGAATCCTTACCCAAAAACATACCCTCACATACACCCATAACCCAGAAGACTGATGCCAACTCCTCTGTAACAATTTCTTAAATAAAACATCGAGTCTCACGTGCTAGGTGGTTACATGTTCAAATCTGCATTGCCTTATTTGTTTAACCCTTATACCTACTGACACTGAAATCCACAATCCTGTCTTTTTACCCCAAATAGTACTCTTTCCTAAGCCCTTTCTTTTCTAGCCACGTGAACATAGCCTGTAAATCCTCTTCATATCAAGGGACTTACTCTCCTCATCTGTATTCACTGCTGCCTTCACCTGAAGAGGGCTGCCGCATGTCAGCTATCGATTTCTGTAGGCAGTTTCCTGTCATCAGCACTAAGTGATTGTGTATTAGATGGACAGGGCAAAACTCGAGCATGTGGGCAGCATTATTTATCATAGAAACAAAGAGCTTTGCAATGAGAGGTGAGGCTGGAGATGAGAAGGAGGAGGAATTCTGCCAGGGTTGAAGGATGTTGGTGCCCAGGCGAAGCCCAGGGTTCTGGAAGGGCAGGTGAAATCAATTCTTTGCAATGGTTGGATTCCCAGAGAAATCATTTTTAAATTCAATCTTTAACCTGAGAGTGAACTTGGCCTTCATGATTAGTGGGGAGCAACAAAGACGAAGCTGTTGGATTAAGTATCTCTTACCCTTTTTGGGTTAGGTCAGTAGTACCGTAGAGCGCACTAGAGCTCAGAAAACGACTCTTGCAGAGGAAATGCAGAGCAGTATTGAATCCCTAGCATTGCTGCAGACACTTAAGATCTGTAATGAAGTTTAATGAATGTAATGAAGCAGAGAACAGTGCTTTTCCTCTAGAGAGCTGAGCTGCCCCATGCGTTCCAAAACTGCAGTACAAGCAATTTTCTTTCTCCCATCCACGAATAGTTTCCAACTGCCAGAAAACACCAGGGTGTCTACAGGTGTTCACTGGTTAATTGTGTAATTGGACGGCATCATACTTATACATAAACACTTTGAGTCATTTGAGAATTTGTCACCTTCATAGATGACTTCCTGTCCTGGAAGTTAGATCAACTTCCCGGGAACAGCAGTCTGTACAGAATGGTTTCACAGAAAACTCTTACGGACTTACAGTCGTAATCACAGTCTTGTAGCCTACAACACTTTTGATCTGAACAGCATCCAGATCAGTAGCAATATTTAATAGCACGTCACGTCTTTAACAAAATGAAGTGAAGGAAAGGAAATAGAAATACCACCGCAAACAGTTAAATAAATTACGTTTGGGATATCAGGGGAAACATCCTTAGTTAAGATGCTTCACATCCCCCTAGGCTGCCTCTCCTCTATTTTCTTATACACTACCCTATCAAGGAGAATAAATTGGTTCTGATTACTTGCTAAAAATAGAAGACATCAATAAAAGTCATTTCCAACTTCTTTAACCACTTCATATTGCAGAAAATGTGCAGAAGGAAGGAAGGAATAGGAAGAAGGTTTGAGCATGCAAGTCCATTTCCATCTCTTGGTCATCTGCACTCTCACACATAAACACTGAAAACACAGGTGGTGTACTCCTGCAAGATACCATTCTAAATACGCTTCATCATTTCCCTCACATTGTGCACAAGAGCCTTCACAACTAATTCAGAGCTGAGCATTACTGCTTTCAAGACCGCTGCTGGTTGTGCATATTGCCAGGGATTTGGCTCCTCACACTCTTTGTCCAGATCTGAGGATTTTTTGCATACTTCTACAATAACAGGGATTTTTTTCTTGCTGATTCCTCACCATAAAAAAGGAATTTTTTTCTTGCTGATTCCTCAGCAGAAAAAGGAACAGATTTCTTTGAAGTCAAAAGTATTACTTAACTCTGTAATCACTATAGGATAATACGCATCTTTCAAGAGTAAAAAGGGGTTGCTTATCTGAAAATAATTATGCACCTAAAGATACATGCAGACACGAAGATACCTACTTTATATTTTGGTTCCTCAACACTTCTAAAAATCTGGCTTTCTCTCCTTTGGGCATCCAACAGAGAACTAGGCGCTCTCTCTCTTTTTTTTTTTTTTTTTTTAATCTCTTTTGCAGCAGCAATCTGACATCTTGGTGCCCAGCAGTGATATTAATCATTGAAACGCTCTTCTGTTCCCCCAGCTTCTCTTAACCTGAGAATCTGTTACGTAAAAAGAGTGGAGCTCAGAGAGTAGTTGACAAAAAACAGTTCTTACAGCTGCATGACTGTCAGACTGACATGCTGCTACAACCTTTTCCCCTTGCTGTCCCCCCCCCATAAAAAAAAAAAAAAAAAAAAAAAAAAGAGGATAATAAGCACAAGGCTGCTGGGAAAAGTAAATTTTCTTGGCAGTAGTACTGCAATTTGTGAACACAATTATACAACTGGGACATTTTTACTGAAGCTGTATAAGGGATGGGATCATCCTAAAGAACAAACCCAGCAGTGTCTACTCGCGTGCTTAACTTCAGAGACAAAGTAAATTGCCAACAGAGACAGGAAGTGCAAAACCTGAGGCTAGAAAGGGAAAGTCCGAAAGCAGGGAGTTGTGGAAGGGTATATGGATGCCTGCCAGCCCAGCAACCCCCCCATATTTCTGTGTTGTAGGTCATTTTGTAGAACTGCAGATCTATTCTTCTCAGATTATAAAAGTTACTTAAATTACTGAGACACAAGAACCCTCTGCAGCTGTTTTGTAAGCAGAACTTGTTTTCTAGTTTTCAAAAAAACAATCCCAATATGAGGTACAACAGTAGGCACAGAGGTAGGAGCTGAAAACTAAATGCAACCTGCTGAAAGGTTATCACAGCGTTACAAGAAAACTCAGTCTTGCTTTGCCATCCTCAGAGCTTTACTAGCTTGGAAAAAGGGACTTGACCAGACAACTAGAAGCAAAGCATCTAAGACTACTGAAATTACATCAGCCTTCTGCCTTTGACATAAATCCTAGATTATGTGACACCACATATGACATGGTTAACACTTCTGCTCAGTCTTGACACTTGCCAAGAGAATCACATGAGTCTGGAGTGTAAGAGATGAGGACCCACTTTCTGAGATCCATGCCACAGACGCCTTGTTCAAGGGCAAAAACTCCTCCTGTCCTTGCAGGCAGAAGTAGGGGGCACAGATTGGAAGAAGTTGTAACTGACTGAAGAGTCTGAAGACGGAGACTTAGAGTAAAACTTCAAAGGACCTCAAAGACGTTCAGCTGTAATGGAAATTCAACAGGACATGGATATTTAAGTCATATTAGTACTTTTGAACACACCAGGCTCAAAATTATAACTATCGTAAAACCTCCGCAGTATGGATGACTCAGTCATTCTCAATCATACAAATTATGTAGTAATTAATGACTAAGTAGTGGAAAATTCTTGAAGAAGTTAAGAAACAGACAGGCTCTTCAAACACCCTCTTTCTCCTTCCTCCTACCATATGTATATAACTATACACTCTAAATGTCATAGACCCAAAGCACAACTCTTTTGGAATCCCCTCACTTCCAGCATTGACAATGTTTTTTCTCTTCTGGCACACATAGTAACTACCTAATAGCCTGGAATGGCTGCTACTAGATAATTGAGTTTGTAAGGAGATGTTGTTTTCCAAAAGACTAAAATTTTTGCTCTGCTGAATATTTTCACATTTTATATATAAGACATTTTTTAAAATCATGTGAAAAGTAAATTGTGAAAAGTGTGAAATCATGTGAAAAGTAAATTAAGAAAATCCTACAAGTAAAGCCAGTCTAAAATATTAGTAGATTTCATTTTTATTTAACCACTCTTCAACTTATTTAAAAGCCATGTCTGTATTAGACAACAAAATTTTACAGTTTCACACCTAATGACATGCAGTTAAGCTATCTGACACAAGCTAAATGCCTCTCCAGCAAGGGAGATGAGCATTGAGTCCTGCAGCACAAGCAAATGTGGTGATAGTGGCTGTGCAGAGGCCTAGATTGAGCTCACCATATTAATTTTAAAACAACTATATAGAAACAAGGATTTTCTTTAATGATATTGCTCAAGTGGTTTTCTGAGAACGAAAATATTTATTTCCATGTCTCGGGTATTGTTTTTAATTGGATAGTAGAGGGAAATTGTTTATTTCAAATCTTTTGAGACTTAGATAACCTTCTATTTTATCAATAAGCATTTCCAATATAGTTCCACAGGAAGTAAACAGCCTGGTTTTTGAATTCCTAACAGGTAACCTGCCAAAAAAGTCTACTGAGACTTCCTATTCCATGATATATGGATCTTGGTAAAGTAATTATTTTGTATTGTATCCCTGTTATATACATAGTGTCTCTTGCAACTCCCATCTCTTATCTTGTACTATTAATTTCAAGGAAAATTATATGATTTTCTCTTAATATCCCTGAATACTCGTATAATTTGATGTATATTTTTCCCCTAGAACAAAATACGCCTGCCCAATATATGTACCTACTGTTCTGGTGTAATCATTATAACTTCCAAACCTGATAGATCTTTAAGTCTCACAGCTGTTACTTGTTATTTCAAATTCTAAGCGTAATAGGATCTTGTTAGCCAAAACTGAACATCCACTCACAAAAACTCTGTTACCTCACTCTCATACACATGCATACACACATGCAAGCAGAGATGAAACCATTCAGATAATACAAATGTTCTACATTGTGCACAAAAAAAGAGTACATTTGAGGTGGACATCCGGCTATTGCTTCCTATAGTTCTTCATGGTTTTTTAAGCATCTGCTTTTCCAGCTCAGGACAAAGTCAGCAGCAGCACTGAATTGTCACAACAAAGTTTTTGTAAACCTTTTGGAAGGGTCTGGAGATCCCAGAACACGCATCTAAGACTTCGATAACCTTGTAAAACCTTATTACTGTGCCTTTTAAAAAGTCCAGCTTTACCTTATGAACCCTACTTCCTTGTATACCAGAAAATAGCCTCGTTCCACAATACCTGAATCTACCAGTACACATCACTACATTCCCACTAAAACCTCTCAGTGCAAATACCAATGGTAACATTAGTGCCAAGATGAGCGAGGCTGCACTCGTTCCTGTACTTGCAATACCACAGGGAGGTTCTGCTTCCTTTCCTTCTTGTCATCGCCTGTGTGGAGGTACCAGTATTGATTTGCACTAGGATGTGGCACCAGCCTGAAAGCCACAACACATATACCACCTATACCACAGCAATGGCATGGGTTTCCACCTTGTCCCACTGCTTTCTTGGAGGCTGGGGCTGGGCTGATGGTATATAGGCATCCCAGAGGCCCTTCAGCAATGCTGGCACCCCTGCTGCCCCATGACAACCCCTGCAATAGAAACAATAAGGCACCTGCGCCTGTGGCTCAGGAGCTACAGGCTGGACAACCCAGTGCAGCGCACAGTGACAGGCTTTTAAGCACCATCTGAGCTCTCTGGCACTGTCTGTCCTGTCTTCTGCAGCAGAAGCCACATAAACTTCACAGCAGAGTCCATGGATAGCTGAGGCTTAAAGGTTTGCATCTAATTAACATGCCACAGCTATTGGGAAACCAACTGTGCCCATGGAGCTTCCCCATTTTATGAGTATTGTTTAGAAAGAACGGACAAAACATTTGGCAATAGGGACAAAAACCTAATTTGGGAACAGAACAAAGCAGGGTGTAGCCACAGAGACAAAACCAAAATCAAACTAAAACTACTGAGTGCAGCCCTGGATCTGTGAACAACCTGCCATGTAGTAAGAAAAAGTGTTAAATTGGACTGAAGTTTGGGGAAAATTGACCTGTTTGGTAATTCAGTGGAAGATTTGACACCTCTATTGAGCGACTGAAACAGTACATAATAGCTAATGATATTTGTGATGAGAAAAAGATGGCTGTTTTACTGAGCATAATGGGGACTGAAGCCTATAACTTGCTGTGCAACCTAACAGCTCCTATTATACCAGCAGACAGCAAATCATGTGCCAAGACTGTGCGAATCCTACAGAGTCCCCAGCCCACAGACACCATGTGGCCACAGAGCATTTTCACTTTTACAGATGTGATAAAAGAGGGGAAAAAAACTCCCAAACCTCAACATGTGGCTGGAATAAAAAAAAAAATTAACAGAGCGTTGCCAGTTAGGACGTAATGAAATGATGCACGGAAATGATTAACTTGCAAGCAGTAAACAAAGGGAAGCAATCCAAACCCAGGTATTGATGTGATCAAATGTGACTCTAAAGCATCAAGGTCTGGCTCACATCTCACCAGTAGGATGGAGCATTTGTGCAGCTGCTCAGACACGTGATGGAGGGCAAGTGCATAATCTGCACCAAATAGTATACAGTATGACAGCACTTACTACTTTCAACTTTCATTTTCTTTCTTCTCCTTAGTAACTTTTCATCCTACATGTATGCCAGGGAGTTGTAATATCATCACTGAAATATGCCTACCCCCACATGCATGTTTCCCAAAGGAAAGCATGCCAGGGAAAAAAACAATGCCAAGGGCATGCTTTTGGTGTCGCAAACAATTTCATAATCCAAATTAACCCTGAGTCAAAGGCAACTCCCATAGGGACTGTGAAAACGGGCAATGTTTTCAGAACTTGTAAAAACCTCATGAAACAAAAGGGAAAACCATGTTCTTTTAGAAAGAAAGAGAGTGACAAGAAAAAAGTACAACCAGTTTGAAGAAGAACGTGCCAGAGAACTTCAGATTTCTTAGTTGGCCAGTTCTGTTTGGAGTCCATGGAAAATAGGGTACCAGTGCTCAGCACAGGGGACGACAAAGAAAGTACCATACATAGATAGATATAGATAGTAGGGGTCAGATTTAAAATGAAGGGCCTTCTGCTGTTTTCACAATTTCATGTCAAAATTATCAAGTTACTAAAATGGATTAGGTTGCAAAAGGGAGAGCTCATAACACATGCACAGGGAAATCCACACTGCTGTTACAGAGAAGGTGACACGTAATTGGAAGCAGCTTGTGCTAAAAATACTAAGCTGGGAATTAAATGAGTTGGATATTACTTTGGAGAGAGAAATTTCAGCTGCAGTGACAAAGCATGAAGTATTTCCAAGCTCCAGCCTCAAAATAATAACTCACTGCAACTTCTGGGTAGAGCACGTGGAATCTTAGAGGAAGATATCAACAGCTAAGAAAGCAAAGGAAATACAAACCTGTGCTTGAAGAAGGACGGATTCCTTAATTTTGAAAATGGAGTATTTGCTGAGAAATGAAGGCAGAGGGAAATTCAGTACTTAGAAAATGCCAGAATTTCATCTAAGGTTTTACTAGGGTAATGAAGCATCCCTTTAGTGTCAGCAGTGGGGAGAAAAAAAAAAAAAAGGGACTGTCCAGTCCATGTTTTTTCAGTATTCCTATTTAACCAGTATCATAAGTGGAGACATACCTTCTCTCCTTAGGAACAGGACATTTTTCTCAGAGATTGTTAGTCTATTTTTCTCCAAGAATTATCTGCCTAAAGCGTATTTGCAAATGGAAATTGGAGAGTGAGAAGGATACATGTTGTAACTAACACACACAAGAGCATATTCAAGAAGACAGACTAATAAGAGCATAGTTAAAATGTTTCAGGTCCTGAGTGAATTTACCCAAGGAATACAAATGGAGTGGTCATAAATTACACAAAGGATTCAAATGATGCTTATTTCAAATAACTAGATCCTAACTTGCTACACTGTTTCTTTGCCTCTGTCTTGAACCTGATATCTCCCTTTGGCACCAGAGCAGTAATTTTACCTGCCCCAAAATCCCCTTGAAAGGTCTGTTGTTTTGCTGCCACGTTATTACGCTTATGCGGAATACAGCGATGCTGGCATGGAAAAGGGACGTGTCCTGGTTTGAGGTAAAATAGGACCAATTTTGTTCAGTAACTTTGCTTCTTAGCTGGGCCTCTTCTAACTACTGAAATTAACAGCATATTGTGCAGACAATGTTCACTCTCAGAGTAATAAGACCTATGTTTGTGGTTGATGCCAAGGAATGGTATGCTGAGAGGCTGTTGCTTACACTTACTGCTATAACACCCAAGGCTAGCTAACTTTGTTACTTGCCCCATTGGAGGGTCAGAAGCAGAAACGTGTAGAGGGGTCCCACCGGCGGGGATGAGCAGACAGGACAGGTGACCCAAAACGGACCAAGAGGGTCCCATCTGCCTCATGCTCAGTATGAAAGCTGAGGGATCAAAGGGTCAGCCCTCTTTCTTCAATGGCCAGCTTCCAAGGAGGATTCTGTTTATTTGTCTGCCTTTGAACCCAATCCTGAATCCAGATCCGGAATCCAGTTCCTGTCCATCATTGAGTCCAGTCTGGGACTTCCCCAGTGCCAGCCGGTGACATGACTGGAATCCTGGGAGTTTGATATGGTTTTGTATATATTTCATTATTTTCTTTTTATTTTATTATTAATATTTCATTAAAGTAGTTTAGTTCCTTCTAAACTCATAAGTATCTTTTTCCCTCCTCTGCCTCTCTCTGAAGAGGTGTAGGGGGGAGCATCTGTTGCTCACCCAATGGCCGGTTCAGCCTAAACCACGACCGAATGCTTAGTCTGGAATGTTAAAGACACTTCCCACTTTGGCTACCAGAAACACTGTGATCGTATATACCTCCAGTTTCAGCTTTCCGAAGTAAGGAGCACCAGGAAGGCAACAGCCTCACTACAAAGAGTAGTATCCTGGGTGCTTCATGCTGTGACACTGAGCTCTAATACACCAACCAAGGTGCAAATAGAGATACCTTATCACGTCTGTTGCTGGGAGAGAACGGCAAGGGCACCAAAGCAGCACAAGATACAATCAGTATGTTCTCCATGGTACAAACTGAATCCCACCACTGATAAAAGACAAGGAACAATGAAAAGCTGAAAATGGGCTCTTACTGGTTATAATAATACATATAGCTACAATGAATAGACTCATGCACACTCAAATTGTTCCTAATTTTCTTTGCACTGAAAGACCAGCCAAGTTGTCAAGTTTGCCTTGTTTTTTTGCACCAGGCTGTTACTGCTACACAGTTTGGGGCTTGGGAACATCAGAAAAGTACTAGTACACTACAAAACTGAAAAACTCTCATGGTTAGAGGTCATGAAATGACCCATGAATAAACAAGAAAAATATGTTTGCTTTTTCATGCATAAAAATGCTTCCGTGTATCCTTTGGTAGTGGCAGCACGTCTATATAGGATGCATTAGACCATTTCTGGTTCTTTACTTTAGTTTGCAAAGTCATTCTAAAACATCCAAGTATTCTGCATGGATACAACAAGCACAGAGCAGATGGTGGATGTGTTAAAAACTCTGGCCTTCAAGGAAAGGAGCTCGTAACAGATTGCAAGTGGCAGTGGAACTCGATTCACGTCCAGAGTTCCAGTTGTTTTGTTGAAGAAAATGGTATCAAACATGTCACCTCACCTCCTTCCCATGCTGCCACAAATGGATTAGTGAAAAGATTTTTTCAGACATAAGTAAACAATTTGTGCTACCACCCTGGATAAATGTCACTAACAAAACAAGAGTATGAATTTTCAATTGGCCAATATGAAGGCAGTCTGTTTACAAACATTTACAAACTTGACAGAAGCAATGCAGTGGATAGGATATAATTTAAGGTCGATTTGTAGAAGGACTTAAGAAAAAAGTAATGTCATAAAATGGCCATGAATAACCACATCTAAAAAGTGTAGTTTCCACCAGGGGGTAGGGGATGTTAAAAAATTGTTATTGAAAGACAAGCAAGATGGGGTTTTGAATGCTTAAGTGGTTCAGGACAAACTGGAGCTCTGTTTTATGTTTTATAAAAGGGCCATAAGACCATCTCACCTAGTATATACCTTCATAATAGCCAGTGGTGAATACTGAGGAAATAAAGAACATCAGCAATATCACAGAAGTGCTCTATAGTAAGATGACCTAAAGAAAAATCCAGATGCTCAGCCAAACCAAACATGCTCATTTATGGCGTTTCCCAAGGAGACTTGTACTCTTGGTGCTACTACAGTGACTCCCAGGTTGTCACAGGAACCGTGACAATACCAGAAGTTGCAGGTACCAGTACTGGGAGACCACAGCATGGGAGTGGAAAATCCCCTTAGAAGGTTTGAAGCCCATGAGATTGTCTTCTATGGAGGAAACTATCAGATAAGCCTTTTCCAAGCATAGCAGCACAAAGAGGTACCTGGTCTTGGTGCTCATTGAAAAGTGAATGAACATACTAACTGAGAATCTAGCTCCTTCTCTGTGCTCTCCCTTCTAAATATTGTCTATTTAGGGCAAAACAACTGTCAATTAAAGAAGGAAGGAGAAGGTATAAAACAAACTGGAGCCACTATCTCTTTTTGCCCCAGCAGCCACTGGCTGCTGTCTTTCCTTATTGATTTAGCTCTCACCCCTCCTTTCTGCTCCTGGGGGAAGCACCTTGCTTACAGCTCAGATGGTAGCGTATAGTTTAAACGTTTCTACAGCCACTAAGCAACAACAAAATTTTATGTCCTACAGCCAACATTCACCTTCCCTTTACCCGGCTTCATTCTGCTTCTGCAAGTCCAGTGCCTTCTGACAGCAGTGCAGAGAGCGCACTACTGCTTTTCAGCCTTGTGGGCTAAAAAAACCCCAACATTGTCAGCATGTTATACTAGCAAAGCCCCTGCTGGCGGAAAAACTCGTACTAGCAAAAGCACTTTTTGCCATCACAGCCTGTAGCAGTCCTCTGAGCAAAACTTTCTTGGCACGAGCACAATTTTGCTGGTGTAACTGCTGTTTATGCAAAGGCCTTGTAATCCCACTGTAGGCCTGCCACATAGCCATTTGTTAAGTCAACGAGATTTTTGCTCCTAACTGCTAAGCCTGTTTCAAGTAAGAGACTTAAGTCATTTAACGCCAAGTATTGCACCCTGTGCTGGCTGTTTGATCATTAAAGATGATCCCTGTGAGAAAGAAAAGCCAGGTAGGGAAA
>NW_009649309.1:415470-451317 GCF_000708025.1 Charadrius vociferus
AAAAAGAAAGTGAACTTCACATGGAAAAATAAAGTGCAAACTGACATCTGCATGAAAGGCAGATGGTTGGTTGGGCTTCCCTTCCTCACAGCAGTTTTCCTTGTTCTCCAAGTCTCAAATTAAATTGTGTTAAGCGCAGGGGGAAGATGGCTGTCTCTTTGAATAGAGTGGAAGCAGACACTGGGTAGTTTTACCAACAAAGCATCTACTAATGACTACAAGTGGAAGCCAAGAAAGCACACTCCACTGTAAGTTATATCCAGTGGCCTCTACATTATCAAAGTCCCCATTGATAGAGCCAGGAATGATATAGAGAAAAGAGAAGTTCCTCCCTGAACACCTCATGTAAAGAAATGTGTAAGTATGAGGTGCAGGAGGAGGAAAAGCATTAAATAAGAGCCAGCACAGATTATTTGGTATGCACAATGAACTTGTGTAATAAACAAAATCTGCACTAGTAAATCGGTATCATTTTGTGGTCATCAGACGCAGTGTCTACAGGCATCAAAGCAGATGATTTCTCAAAAAGGAGTTTCAAAATACAGCTGTAGGGGAAAGGGAAGCTTTAGTAATCAGGATTTTCCTGTAAAGCATGGATTGGGGTGAAAACATGAAGATGCTTGTGAAAAGAGTAGATAATCAAATATGGCATAACGTGCACAGTAGAAACAAGAGTAGACTAATAATATAATAAGCTAGTATGGATCACAGAGACTCCAAAAATAAGATGATATAGAAATAGTTGCTGCTGCACTACTTTGAAAGTACTTGAGAACAAAGGTATCATGGCCAAGGAAAGAATAAAAAAGGCTATATGAAGAATCTGGAAAAGCAAGCAAAAAAAACCCCAACCAACCAAACAAAAAACCCCAACAAAACAAACACCCAAAAGTCTTGAAAGTCTGTGTATAAAAACTTACAAGACCAAGTCATTCTGGTCCTCTGTCCTTGCACATCAACCTTCTGTCTCATCCAAACTACTGTTTCAAATGTATGGCATCTTTAGAAAAAGCCTCAATTGAATCATGTTAAATTATAAGGCTCTGCATG
This sequence comes from Charadrius vociferus, assembly GCF_000708025.1. NCBI lineage: Eukaryota > Metazoa > Chordata > Aves > Charadriiformes > Charadriidae > Charadrius > Charadrius vociferus. The sequence goes on from NW_009649309.1 coordinate 416,521, forward strand.
CATTCACACTTGAAGCAGGTTGGGAAGGTTTTTTGGAGGGTGTTAGTTTTTCTGTTGAAGACAGATTTAAGATGCGTTACAGCATGACAGTCTAATTACAGACTGCAATTTCAATTTCATTTACTTCTGTTGCATCTTGTGATGGTTTAACATTTCCTGGAGAAACAATTACAGGACAGTACCAAGAAATACAATTTACTGTCTCCAATCTGCATGAGTATGCAGAATTCATTCCATCCAACTCCACATTATTGCTTGCTTTACTCTATAAATACCAGAGAGAAGTGTCTTTATATATTTTATATAGATACTGTATATTATTCATATAGTAATTTGTACAGATTTGCTACCTTAGCCAAAAGTTATGTTCTAAATAAATAAATCACATTTGAAACAAGAACAAGAGGTAACAGGCACAAACTTGAGCGTAGGAAGTTCCATCTAAATATGAGGATGGACTTCTTTACTTTGAGGGTGGCAGAGCACTGGAACAGGCTGCCCAGAGAGGTTGTGGAGTCTCTAACTCCAGAGACATTCAAAACCTGCCTGGATGCCATCCTGTGCAACCTGCTGCAGGTGAACCTGCTCTGGCAGGGGGGTTGGACTAGATGATCTCCAGAGGTCCCTTCCAAACCTGACCATTCTGTGATTCTGTGAATCAGACAAAGTGAGACTGGGGGTTTATCTTCTAGATACTCTGTGTGTACAGAGTTGCAAACAATCCCCTGGCTAAAAGGTTAATATTCTAAAATAAAGGCCCAAAAGGGATGAAAAGGATCTAATGCACGGGCAGAGTGAACTGTGAGGTGACAGCGTATGTTGTGGTAGTTACTCTGACTTTGATCATAGCCCCCATAATGAGAAATCACATGTAAGAAAGTAGCACTGGCTAGCCTTCAAAAATCTTCAAGCCAAGATACGGAGGAGGAAGAATAATGATGGAAATGATCTCACCTGCCTTCTGTCTTCCTCTGTATAGTTCAAAGTATTGACTGCAATAGATTTAGTATCTGCCATTGTCCAGAAGAGGGAATAATGTTTGCAGCCATTTCACTTATTGCTTTAAAAAGGACAATTTCTCACAACTGCAACATGCCGTACCCTGTGGGTTTATCCACTGATGGGTTTCCCCAGTTTTCTGTACTACCAGTAAGTCTGAATTAGGTACAGTGGATATACTTGATGGCAAAACTTATAAGCCAAGGAAGGTGCTTAGTCCTTGCCAATGCTCATGGCCAAAAACCATACCAATACATTAGCAAACCCACCGAAAGCAATGAAGCTACTCTTTGTCAAGAATAACGGAAGAAGAAGCTGGCCCACGGCGAGAATATGAAGATGGTATCTATTATATAGTCAACTTTAAGGTAATTTTTTTTCTCCTCTATTAAGAGCCTTCTGAGCCTGGTTTCCTAAGGAAAAAAAGATTATGAAATTGAACTGTGTCAGCTGAGTATCCCACGAATAACTCATGAGTCCATTTGTCACTGTTAGCCTGATTTGACAGATATGCACCCTTTCAAAGTAATTAACTTCCTAAAGGTTTTCAGAAGGTACACATTTAGGTAGCAAATGTAGCCCTTAGCAATGCCTTCACTGGGAGATAAGACTTCAGCATGATCCCCAGCCCCTATTAGACATCAGAATCCACACAGGAAAGAGACTGTATGAATGGCACCACTATGGGAAAAGCTCTAATTGGTGCCTATATAAATCAGACATCAGGTAATACAATCATCTCTCTCTTTCACTTGGTATCAGCCCTCAATAGTTCTGCTTCTCACGGAAATGCCATTTTTTGAAGTGTGTAATTCCCATATCAAATGACTCTCCTTTCTATAAAAGCAATGCTCCTTAAAAATACATCCTCAGAGAGCCCTCACAAAGTCAGAGGCAGAGATAAGATGTCAATCAGACTGAGCAGTTTCTGGAGGAGGTAAGTAACAAAAGAGAATGGGAGACTGGGAGCCAGTTAGAGAAAATGACATTCTGGGGTAAACTTCCCATGTTTTAATTACACAGAAGCAAAGACTGTATTGCTGTTTAATCAAATTTTTGTTTGTCATAGATTATCTACCTGTTATACATATGAAAATACATAGCCTGTCTTATTTCTAACCAAACTGTCTTCTCAGAGCACCACCCAACTGGTAGACACGTGACTGTCTTCCCTGCAGAACAGCATGCAGCAGCTCCAACTGATAAGCTCAGCGCCATGGGATGAGAGGCAGCGCTTGTGTCGTCAGAGGAGAACGTGCACAAGTAATGATGATGAGATGGTGGGCCTGCTTTTAAAATGGTTTAACGCTCTATTGGTAATTTTTTTCCACCAACTTAAGACTGCAGCGAAGTATAACTACAAAATGATTGCTGTCCTCAGCCACTAACAATCTGTAGAGTTTCTGGCTGTTTTAGCCATCAATCTCATTCAGCTCACTGATGGAGGATGGAGGATGCAGATGAAGGACAAGGAATCCAATTCAACAAAATCAGCTGCTTCTCTCACAAAATTCCGCAGCTTTGGGAATGAGCTCAGCTAACAGCTCTCCTCTCAAGCTAATAATGTCAGATGGTTTCCCAACGAGGTACAAAGAAATTAAGAGACATCCCTCTGCCACCACCCTCTGGCCAAATTTGGCCAGGGTCACTCAAAGACCATCCAGTGCCCCATGGTGCATTTTCAGACCAAGCTGTTCCTTTTACCTGCTGCCCTGCACACTCAGTCCTCCAGATATTATAAACATTTGCATAGTTCTTACAAGACATACCTGTGCCACTGAAGTTGAAGTGCAAGGAAGGAAAATTATGCCAGGAATGAGGGATTTCTCATTTTCATTACTTCCCCTCCTTCTTTCCAATTACATACAAGTAAGAAAAACTGACTGCTGGCAGTATCACCAGTGCACCAGGCCAGCAGTACTCATTAGTGCAGAGCTTCCCAAACTGTGGTCCATGAACCACCAAAAGCAGCAAAGCCAGAGCAAGAGACCCACCAGTTGGTCCCTAGAATCAGATTAAATAGGTTTGTGGTTGGTTTTTTTCCACACTGATCCTAGCGCATTCACTAGTGCTACCTGCCGCCCTTGGCTCTGTGTTTCCATACATTTCAGATTCACACTTTATGTCTCAGAAGCCAAGATACATCATTCACAGGGCTGTATCAGTTGAGAATTTTATGGACCAAATCCCAAAACAAAGCAGCAGGCCCAGTACCTTGCTTCATCTCTTTAGGCAGTAAGGTGGCAAGCTCCAGCTGCTCATCCTACCCATAGTATGTCCAGCAGATGGCAACTCCCAAGCTGCAAGAGAATATTACCCTGGGTCTTTGAGAGTCCACCCACTGGAATTATAGTCTTTACATACCATTTTGAAGACTTCTTCATAGTGCATACAACTTCAGTATGTTTTAACAAAGGAAAGGAGCCACATGCATAGAAATGATTAATGGTAAGTTTGATAAATAATAAACTTTGTCCCCTTTTATTGTTGTTTCTTCTCTATAACTTGTCTTCTAACAACAGAATTTTGCAAATTCTGTGCTTTACTGAATTTCTCTATTGGTCAAAGAAGTTGAAGAGTCAGATATAGGTATTCAGTTCTTCAATGGGCAAATCACGACCAATCTAGCTAGTTCTCTCTAGCAAAGGATCACTTAAGGAAAGCAAGAGCCACTGGAAACACAAGTACAGTTCTGTGCTTTTCCTTTTTCGAGCCTTGGAGGTCTGAGAGTTAGAAGTCAAAGAAAGTAGAAATGCCGGCGTAAGCCAAGGGGGATTAAGGAGATTATATTTTTCTTTCTCAGCCCTTAGTATATACCCTCCTTTTTTAACAAAAAAAAAAAAAAAAAAAAAAGAGAAGGCAAGCAGAGCCTTGGATTACAAGCACAAAAAGAAAATAGTTCATTTTCCTGACTGTGATAAAGAAACTGGATGTTTGGAGGACAGAATGTAGAAAACAAATGTTGTTCCCTGGGTATTTCACAATGAAATACCAATATTTCATTATGAAATAAAAATATTCTGTTTTGTGATCATCTGAGGTGATCTTTAGTCTCTAGGGTTCAGCAATTCAACAAAAGAAAATCGAAGTCCATAAAAATAAATGAAGTCAGCCAAGTATAATGTATCAGGTGACAAAAGTTATTCTGGGATCTTACAAACCAGTGCAGTGATACAATGACGGCTCCTCTGCATCTGGCAATACTCCACCAAATGGCCTCTGAATGGCAATTCCCACTAGAGTGGCAGCACTGTTGTCTAATAATGTTTTGTCCATGTTTCAGTACCTTAATACCCCAGAGTTGCATATGTACCAAGAGCAATTTGTGCAGGACTCTTCATGGAGAAACGAGGTATTCTAGGACTATCAGATTTTTTTCTCTGCATTAATAGCTGCTGGTTTGCTGTACCAATGGACCGACTCAGCACCAACACTCACAAGGCACCTCAGCATCTGACACTTGTGAAGAAGCTTTGTGTTTCTTTCAACCATCAGAAACATGTGGAGAAAATTTTTGTTTTCACAGTTATATGACAGCTTTTAAAAATTTTACAGCATGACTGCAGCAACTAATCCAATAAAGTTTGCCAGGAACATTTAAAATCAAGATCTCTAAGATTTCGTTTCCTATAAAATTGCCAGGCTTCTAAGAAAAGGGTCTTTTCTTCAGAAATGCAGCACCAATCTCATCAGAGTTACACAGGGCTGAGGGATATTTTTCTGCCCCACTGTGGGAAAGACAGCTGAAAGTACTGGGAAATAGGCTGTAGGGATACACAAAATGGACTGGAGTTAATGAATAGGAACAGGAAGCAGAAAATGAAAATATGATTTCTGAAGGAAATCAAAGCATTTGCTCAAAACAGAATAAAAAGCAGGAACAAGTATTTAATTCATTTAATGCAATGACTGCTCTCTATACATGGAAATAACTGCAGTTTTTATTTGGAGGTCAAAGCATGAAAAAAAAATATTCCTCTTCCCACTTCCTACTGTCTGTCACTAACCAACTACCTATAGAAGGGTGGAGGGGAAAGGCAGAGACAGCAAAACTTCCATGAGCATGTACGCAAAGAGAAATCCTGTCTTCTTGCGGAGATGCTTCTCCTTTAATTTCACAAAGTAAAACATGACAAATAACTGACAACAACTTGAAAAACAAAACAGCAGCATCATTAACCTGTAATCATTCCAAGATTTTTGATCACTAGAAATGGAATTTTTTTTCTGCTTTTACTAAAGATAGGTCAGCTTAAGCCAGTACTTTCAAAAATCATCTCTTTTTAGTTACTTCCTCCACTGTGAGAAGGTGAAGAGCTGCATCTATTATAACTGCATGCTGTGCAAACCTCATTTGGACATGATCATCATCAATCACTCCTGCTGTGCAGGTAGCATGTGAAAGAGAAACAAAACAGAAATCGTGCTGCAGTATTTGACACCACCCACTCCCCTGCTCATACGCTTTAGTTCATGAAGAGCCCAGTTGGCATATGGTTATTCTCTCTTTTTGGGACCCCTCTCCTTTCTCTTCCTCCAAGCACTTGAGAATAGCTTTGATGGTTTCAGAGAAAAGACAAAACCCCTTCCTTCTCTCTCAAAGGATTAAGGCTTTCCTACTGAAAAGTACACCAAAGACGTATTATTATGTGCCATCTTCCCTTTGTAAATACAGACACATTACTTGCAGCAGTACCTCTTCTTATCATATGCATATGCTTCAGTGGAAGATGAATATTGTAAAAGGAATCAGAATGCAATGAGTATCCTTTGTGGCAGTGCCATGCATAGTCCTGAAAAGAGCTATTAACGCCAGCATCCTATGTCATTTCTCTAGCACACACTTCAACTAGCTGTCAGTGCTATAATCTCGACCAGGGACAGTCAGTCGAGGCACAAAGCTTAAAAAAAATCAAGAAAGATAGCGCTTGCCTTTTTCAGAAAGGACTGGAGTAAGCTGCAACAAATATTAGACAATATTTAGGAACACAGAAGCAACCAGAGTCAGAGTCGAAAGACAGACTACAGCCTTACCGATACTCTTTCTACCATCTTATCTGGAGTGTAAAGAGAACACCCTCTGTGTGTTTAATTGCTCTGGTTAGTACCATGCCAGTTCAGTGGACTTGCACTAGTTTATCACATCCTGACTCCTTGGTATGACTCAGGTCAGCAGAAGTTGCCTGCACTTTGTGTTTTCTGATGCACCGGCACTGCAGCATGCTTGGTTTTAAACAGCTGTACAGCAGCGCACACTAGAGAACAGCTCTTTCCATCTCACTCACAGCTTTCCATGTACCTCTAACAATTCATGAGAGCACAGACAATCAGTAATATGGACATGGTAACATCCAATTGCAAACACACAGCCCCTCCTTAAGTGTCAGGACAGAAGCAGTGTCAATTCACAATACCCCTTTATTTCCCTCAGCATGCTAATAAACCACTCTCAAGAATGAGGCATTTAAAGGCACCTCCTGAGGACCTCACAACAGACCCTCCCACATACAAAGCTGGATGGGAGACTTTGAACTAGAATTCACTTCCTCCCCTCTCCTAGCAATCATGCTACTCCCTTTTTTACAGGACAAACAGCATTTGTAACCTAACCCCCCCATTGAGTTACTTTAGTCTTCGTCTACAGTCTGTGCTCCATTTCATGGCAGTGAAATGCCCAACCACCCTGCTGTTGACAGCCACCTCATTTATTAGAAAGATGATGTGGAGATGCACACCCAAATGTCCCATCTCAGTATCCTGCTGACACACGCATGCCCTGTAGTGATTTGATAAGCTCTTGTCACAGAGCAGCAGCCCCAGAAGAAGTGAGGAAGTCTCTGTTTTCCCTCCACCCTTCAGAGCCACATCTTCAGGGGCGAATGGCAACGCTAGGACCCATCACTGACTGGGACAGAGATTGATCACCTGGAGATTCCTGATACAGACTTTAATGTTGTGGTGTATTGATACAGCAATGGATGTGAGCATGTACTCAACTGTAAAATCATGAATGGCCTCACTGATTTCTCTAAGACTATGCATGACTTTTGAGGCAAGCACACACAAGAATGAAAGATCAAGGCAACAAAAGGAGTGTATGGCTCTCACTGGAACAAAGTGATGAAGGCATTCATGCAACTGGCCTCTATAAACACATTCTTTTGCCTTGTATCACGGTTTTGAAACACAGCTGAAGGCCAGGAAATTAGAGGGTGAGCAAACCCTCAGCAGGTTGTCCACACAAATTAACGAGGCCACAGAAAGGGTAGCCTATGCACCACTTTGTTCAACTTCCAAGTTTAAACTCCTAAGTTTAAAAGCAGCAACAAGTTCACCTTCCATCTTAGTAAGCAGACAAATGCAACTGTCTCGCAGTTCAAACATGTACTCACCCAGAAGAGAAGGTTGAAGACAAACATTAGGTACTTGATACACTGCAGGCAGTTGTGAGCCATGCTGCACCTCTTCAGTTCTAGGAGAAAAATAAATGAGAGATCCAGGTAAAAGACAACGTACTTGTTTCCCTTGGGGGACGTGTACTTAGCCTTGGTGGCCTTAGGGCCTGGGTTGGTATGAAATCCAAAAAAAGAGTTGCTGGCAGCCCCAAACTGGCCGCCATACATGCTGCTGTAGCGACGAAAGGCGCCATTTGGGAAACTGTAATCCTTGCTGTCCAGGGAAGGGCTCCTGTGATAGGTCGACTCATCGGTGCTAGACCTGCGCATGGTGGCTTCAGCTTGTCCCGTCGCAACTGCTGCTCTGACAATTGTCGGATGTCAATGGTGCAGGTGAAAGGTTTGTAGTTTTCTTTCCGCCTCCTTGCTATGAATCCCCTATTGCTTTGCACCAGCTGTTCTTTTGTCTGCCATCCTGTCAAGGAGTTACGCGTACTGTACGGCAGCAAAGTTGGCAAACTGAAGTCTGCTTAGCCAGGAGTTAGGAAGCAGTGTGTTTCCACGAGGAAGACTTCTGCACAAGTAAACATTCCCTCTGGTGTCACAATCGTCCCTCCCGGCCCACCCCACTACCAGCGAAGAAAAAAAGAGAGAGAGATATACTGTACCCAAAGCAATGAATTTAAAAAAAAAGGAAGCGTGATCTCGTTTGGATCGCAAATGCCATATAAAACCCCAGCTCCACATGCCCCACACAGACAAGAGAGTGCCGCTGCACAAGACTCTAGGGCAAGGGCAGGAATTATCCAAAAGGCAAGCAGCTCCCGTGGCCCTTTCCTCTTCGCCACATTGCTCTGCCCCGAGACGCCCGGCTCACTTGAAGGATCCCCCGTACCCCCTCCACGCGGAGGGAGCCTGTGGCACGGCAGCCACCCGGCTCCATTCACAGCGCGGCCGCCACTCCTCCTCCCAGGCGCCGCGCCAATCGCGCTCCCCGCCCGCCCGCATCGCCGCGCCCCGGCCCGGCCCCGCGCCTCCCGCCCGGGCGACAGCAGCGGCCGCCTCGCCCTGCCCACCCCCACCGCCACCTTAGCGATACGAAACCTCCCCTCCGTCTCGGGCTGCGGCGGCAGCGGCAGGAGCCCCGGTCTGGGGGCCGCCCGCGGTCGTGTCCGTCCGCCCCCACCCCGAAACTCTAGGCACTGAGGTGCGCTTGGTTTTAAGAGGGCTGCTCGGATACACGGGCACTGCTGCCGAAAGAAACGGGAATAGGTAATTGTTGTAAAAATCTCTTACGCATAAGCGTTTGGGATGCTCTGGGGGAAGCGCGGTCATAACAGGCCGTCCTTTCTTGCCAGAAGGCTTGTTTGTTCCGCTGCAGGTGCATCACCAGGGTTTTCCTCACTTACTCGGTCCCACAGAATCATCACTCAGCAAAACGCACGGCCGGCTCATTTGCTTCTCCGGCAGCCTATCTCCCCCTGTCAGGTAACTCAGTGATTGCCATCACACTCCATATGCTGGGGAGCACTTCCCTAAAGTCTGCCTCCTCCCACAGGCAGTAAAGAGTTGAAAATCTGCCCCACACAACTTTTTCAGAAAGGAAACTGAACCTGTGGTAATTACAGTATTAACACACAGGAAAGCAGGACTCATTTACCATCTCTGCCCTAAATTCCCTGTGTGAGTAACTCACTTCACCATATGTGCCACTTCCTTATCTGTAAAACGGGATGGCCTGTCTCTGCCTTCCTTCTCTCATCCCCTGTCTGCCTTACGATTTTGACTGTAAGCTCCTGGAGCTAAGTGAGAAGATGGCTGGCTAATATTTTTTAAAAGGCTTGTCCCAGCAGAGAATTAATCAAGATGAAAACAGGTTTCTTGCATGAAGCATCTTGCCAGTCTCAGCACAAATGAGCAGACATAGGCACTAATTAATTAAAGAACAAATTAGTAAAAGTAAAATGAGCTGGTTTTGCACATAGCCTGAGCAGTTCACACTTGCAAACCACCCTCTAATTCAGTTAATTTACAAACTGTAAAGCTAGAGTCTAATTATTTCCCTTCATTTCCTCTGCAAACTATAAATAGACTGGGCAATACCTGGTACAAGCTTTAGAGAGAAAGAACTCAAGCACAAAACACAAGGGTAATAACTCCTGCGCTACCAGTTTCAACAACTTTAGATGACTTACAACTTTTCCACTTTTTAATATTCCTACCTCTATGTACAGAGATACTTCATAGCCACGATGGAGCTCAGCCTTCCTCCCTGCATGGTATGAACTGTCCCCAGAAAGGACTCCTCCTTTCTAGGACATAAAGGTGGTCCCATGCAAGCAGATCTGTTCTCAGTCTGAGTTTCCAATACACCATTTATTTTTCCCACGGCACCAAACAGTTCTTCTTCCTTGTCTGCATGGCAACTAAACCAGTTTGGCAATGAAAACCCAAAGGTGATCCAAATATTTTATATCTTCCCTGTCAGTATACAGAAATGCCTATGCACAAAGCTCCATATTAAATGGTAAAGTGAGAAACTGGGTTCAGCTCTGTACACAGGCTACGTTGAAACACTGTCAAGTCAGATAATCGTTATTTAACAAGGGTGCCCATGGTATTGCAAGCACATAACAGAGGCCAATTTGGCATATTTACTGTAAACTAGACATCTGAAGGCTCAAAAACAGCTCACTTACTGCTCTCTGGATAAGGGGGAGAAATCACTTCATTTCACCTTTCCTTACAGCAGGAAATCATCAATTCACAAGAGAATTCAGACCTTAATATGGGTGGAATAAATTATAAAGCCCAGATCTGAGGTAGAAGCAAGAGTTTCTAAATGTTGCTTTTAAATAAAAAATAATAAACATTGACAAACAGTGGGTATATTTCAGACAGATGCAGAAAAACGCATGAGGAAGGCGGAGGTCCCACATGACCCTTAAGAATAAAGGGTACTTTTACCCCAGCTTCCTTTCACCACCATCCCTTAGCACACCACATTGAAATTACAAATTTTCAAAGCCACTTTAGTGTAAAATTTAGCTCTCAAGTCATCGCTGTTCTTCTTTCTCATGCCAATATCAACAGCTAATTAGAAACAGAGTCATTTGGGATACAGACATTATACAGCTCTAGAATAATTCTTTTACTAAATCTTCCATGCTAAGAAACCCAGTCAGAGCGGCTAGCCTAAATGGGAAATCCTTGAGACAGCTACACTGCACCAGCAGGCTAACCGCAGCTTGGATGACACGCTTTTATGGAGTAAAACCCTGCATGGGAACTGGGGAAAAACAATAAAAAGAGAAGGGCTGATATAACTCTACTTTTGCCTATCCCTGGTGGAAAGTGGATGAAAGTGGGAGGGACACACTGGGACCCTTATCAACATTTAAGCTGTTAAAATAAAGTAATACCTACATGAACCAAGAAGAATAAACCTTAGTAGCACTGCATCGCTAGGCCATTCTATCCACAAGGGTGACCCAAGGGGCAGGTAAACTACAACTTTCACAAAACTTCTTGTTAATGACTGAGCCTAAAATCACAGCCTGGACCTAGTACCCTCTGTTCACCTCAGCTTCCCATCTACTTTTTCTCTCCCCAACTGCATCTGTATTTCCATCCTATAGCCAATTAATATTGATTCCTCTACAGAAAAAAGCAAGCACTGTGCAGTCTCACCAGCAGAGGTTCAATCTGTATTGATTCTGGTGGCATGCCACCATTTATGTTGTGATAACTCTGTCTCTACTGCTTTGAGCGGAGGGCCGGCAACCCTCTCCAACCTAGTCTCCAGCCAAAATCCTGGCCCTGAAATAGGAAAGGCAGTACCCCAATGATGTCAGATGAGTTCCAGGCAATAGATAGAAACTGTAAATGTTCGTGCACCAGCGGTAGAGCTGTTAACTGCATGAACCCCCACACCCTTTCTCAGAACAGCCTCATCCAAGGTGTCAGTTATCAGCTGACACCTACACGTTCAGTCCACACTTCCCACCTGCCACCTCACCCCACACCTGCAATCACCACAGGGCCCACACCACCTTCTTGCCTCCCTCAGCCAAATCTACTCCCCATTCCCTTGTTCGCTCTTGTTGCTGTGACCGGTGCTCCCAGGCCTGCCACCTTGCGGAGTCCCAGCGGGGGCCGAGGCTGGGTGGTGCTGCTGGGCCCTGCTCCCCAGGGCAGGGACACCACTGTTGCCAAGGTCTGAGCGAGCTTTGTGTGCATGCTCTGATGGTTAATGTGTCAACACATTCTACTCAGGATCCCTAAAGAACCTGCCTATCCCCGTAGTTTAGGTGAGAGCTGCTTTCTGGGCCTTTTTGGCCCCCTGCTTACCTTTAGCTCCTCCTTCAGTGCACCATGTTCTTCCAGACCTAGCTGCTTCTTTCTCTGTTCCATGCCTAGGGCTTCCCCTCTTCATGCCTTGCTGTATGTGATATCCCTGGACCCAAAGGAACCATCAACTGAGCCCAACAGGTATTTGAATACCACTTTGGATCAGGCCTTCCTTCAATCCATTCTGAATACTGCTTTCTCTTCCTACTCCATGATCACAAGACACCAGTCCCTCCATGTCACACAAAATGCAGCCACTAACTCACCTCCTCATTAATTTAGTCTCATTAGTCCTTTAACGGTTGCACTGGCTTTCCCTCTACTAATGTCTCTTGTCACTGTATTTAAAACTCTGCATACCGGCTCCATCCTTTTAATGAAACAACCCACTTTGCATTAACCTCAGTAGTGTGTTTGTGAGCATCTCATAAAAAACGTTAAGAAGTGATCCACGAAATACAATAAATTTAAAAAAATCCTACTAGAAGCTATTACTGAAATATACTCCATAAATACAGGGTATGTATGGGACAACTGCTCCTGTTCTGAAACAGGGGTGTGTGCAGAGGTATGTAGATTAGAGATGATAGTCTTTCCTAGTAGTTTCAGCGAACAAAATGTCTAAGATTAAATATTACTACAAGAGTGGGAGCTTTTTGTGGGTTATTAACTTCGCTCTGCACCACAGCATTACAATCAGCTAAGGGTGATCAATTAATAAATACACTCCAAATGGTTAACTTTTTAATTTCATGTACATACAGAGATCATAACGTAAAAGTATTGATGAAAACTGCTTGGCACTGCCTGTCCCCTTCTTCAGCAATGCGCCTAGAGAGCAAACCCTTCTGTCTCCCGCAGTGCACTCTTTGCAGCTACTGTTTGGTTACATTTGATTTAACGATGCAGGCTTTGTTAAAAATGTACCTCTTCCAAAGACTAAGAGAAACATTACCTCTTCTGACTGGAGTGTGAACCAAAGTTCAGGGCCAGGCTTGCTGTTTTGGCTTAGGAGAAAAAAAAAAACAAACCTTGTGATGGAGTCTTTGATGTGTTTGCTTTTGTTTATTCATTTTGCATGAATATAAATGACTAAAAGCAAAAGGGAGTGAGAATATGATTTTTAACCTGACAGCCTTGCACGGCCATAGGTCTGCGGTCTCTGCTCAGCCCTGGTCAGTACTGTTTAGTATCTTCATCAGTGACATAGACAGGGGGATCGAGTGCACCCACAGCAAGTTTGCAGATGACACCAAGCTCATGGTGTGGTTGACATGCCTGAGGGACAGGATGCCATCCAGAGGGACCTGGACAAGCTTTAGAAGTAGGCCCATGTGAACATCAGGAGGTTCAACAAGGTCAAGTGCAAGGTCCTGCACCTGGATCAGGGCAACACCCATTATCAATACAGGCTGGGGGATGAAGGGATTGAGAACAGCCCTGTCAAGAACTTGGGAGTACTTGTGGATGAAAAACTGGACATGAGCCAGCAATGTGTGCTCGCAGCCCAGGTGGCCAACTGTATCCAGGGCTGCATCAAAAGAAGTGTGGCCAGCAGAAAGGAGGAGGTGATTCTGCCCCTCTAATCCACTCCTGGGGGACTCCACCTGGAGCACTGCATCCAGCTCTGGAGTCCTCAGTACAAGAAAGACATGGACCTGTTGGAGCGGGTCCAGAGGGGGGCCACGAAGATGGTCGGAAGGATGGAGCACCTCTCCTATGAAAACAGGCTGAGAGAGTTGGGGTTATTCAGCCTGGAGAAGAGAAGGCTCCAGGGAGACCTTATTGCAGCCTTTCAATACTTGAAGGGGGCCTACAGGAATGACGGGGACAAACTTTTTAGCAGGGCCTGTTGCAATAGGACAAGGAGTAATGGTTTTAAACTAAAAGAAGGTAGATTCAGATTAGATATAAGGAAGAATTTTTTTATGCTGAGGGTGGTGAAACACTGGAAGAGTTTCCCAGAGGGGTGGTAGATGCACCATCCCTGGAAACATTCAAGGTCAGGCTGGATGGCGCTCTGAGCAACCTGCTCTAGTTGAAGATGACCCTGCTCACTGCAGTGGAGTTGGACTAGATGACCTTTTAATGTCCCTTCCAACCCAAACCATTCTACGATTCCATGAACGCGACTGGGGGACCTACACGTTGAGCCAGCACTGTACGATTACCTCTCTGCATCTCCATCCACAGGCTAAGCAATGGAGAAATCTGGTGACAGTGTCCCTGCACATCAACCCCCTTTCTGACAGCCCACACAGAGCAAAGAAGCAGCAACCAAAGGGTTTCCTCCATAAATCCTGCTCTCTGTAAAAATTCTTATGGTGCAAAGAGCCTGTACTGTAACGTGTTGCCAAAGGCTTTGAGAAAGGTGCAAGTGGGTCAGACTTGGAGCCAGAAAGCCAGTTCCTGAACCAAAAGCAAGACATGTCAAAGCAGCCCCCTAAGAAATAGGTACATCAAACGACCACCAGTCCTATTCTGGACAGCAGGTCCTCCAGCTCAAGGAGTATTACCATGGGGCTGTAAGATGAGGACCTCCCATGAACCTTTTATTGTAGAAAGAAATATCAATATTGTTTTACCACGTCAAGCAGAAGACAGCATGTTTCACTGAAACCTCAAACTTATTGCATACATAAGAAGATCCCATACCTTCCCTTTTATTTTCAGGGTCCTTGCTCGTCCATTAGCTATTTCAGTATCTGCAAAAGCCTATATATGCTGGAAAGTGGTTGAGCCCTGAATTGCATGGTCAGGAGGAGAAAGTAAGGTGTTCCAGAGATTTCCTCAGCTAATACTAAGGTCTGTTGATATTCACAGTTGTACCTGCAACTCTGTTAAAGACTTACTGATGCCTCCAACACAACTTTGAAAAAATAATCCAGTCAGAAGCAAATTCACTTATACAGCAGACTTCAGGGTGGGTTTTTCTTTTTCATTTTCTTTCTGTTTTTTTTCTTTATAAATAAGAAATTTGCATGAAAAAAAGGATCTTCAATACTTAACAGCTCATCTCCTTCTGCTCACATGCCACCTGAAGTCATGATCTTTGGTTTATGGCATAATTAGTTGCTATGGAAATAACATAATCATAGACACAGAGAAAATATTTTGGGTATGATTTGCAATGTTCTTTATTTAAGCCTGTGCACAAGTTACTTTTGCAGAAACCTCACTGCTTTTCACGTGCTCTCATCTGCATAATGGTTTTCATCACCTCTGCCTGTGCATTCATAGAATAGAATCATAGAATCATCACGGTCACAAGAGACCTTTAAGATCATCAAGTCCAACTGTTAACCTAGTACTGGCAAGTTACCACTAAACCATGTCCCTCAGCACTACATCTACACGTCTTTTAAATATGCCCAGGGATGAAGACTCAACCACTTCCCTGGGCAGCCTGTTCCAGTGCTTGATAACCCTTTCTGTGAAGAAATTTTTCCTAATATCCAATAACTTAAACCTCCCCTGGTGCAACTTGAGGCCATTTCCTCTTGTCCTAACACCTATTATGTGGGAAAAGAGCCTGACCCCCACCTCGCTACAACCTCCTTTCAGGTAGTTGTTGAGAGCGATAAGGTCTCCCCTCAGCCTCCTTTTCTCCAGGCTAAATAACCCAAGTTCCCTCAGCCACTCCTCATAAGATTTGTGGTCTAGACACCTCACCAACTTTGTTGCCCTTCTCTGGACACACTCCGGAATCTCAATGTCTTTCTTGAAGTGAGGGGCCCAAAACTGAACACAGTATTCAGAAACACTGGTATTGGTACGTGCACTGCTCACACTGAAGGCATTTCCTTCACCCGTATTTGAGCATCTAAATGTTCAAACAGTGATGAGAGCACACATGTATGCAGAAGAGCTGGTGCCAAGTCAGCCTAAACAAAAAAAAAATCTCTGTAAAAAATTTCTTGGGATTGGGCCCCAAAACCCTGCGCACTACAGAGCTCCCTCGTCATTTGTGCATTCTGGGCTTTTGTCATCCTATTCCTTGCTAATGTTTTCTTTTGCGCAATAATAAAAATTTTAACTAAGCAGATTGCCTGTTTCCCCAGCAAATTCTGCATATTTAAATCCTGGACAAACAGGATTATTGCTGCAGATGAAAGACAAGCAGTGCCAGTCACTGAACTCCTGGAGAAGCAGAAGCCCTGTTCCTCTGCCAATGCCCTCAGTAATAAAGAATGAAAGAACAGAAATAAAGAATCCATCTGACACCCCATACAAGATGAGTTGTGGCCCAAAGAAAATCTTTGTCAAGACCTATCTTTGCGGTGTCAGCAGATCTTAGCAGCACGAATGCAATTTATGTGCTAGTTTTCTTAAAATCAGGTTACTTTCTCTAACCTGAGAGATCAGCTGATGTTCAAAGAAATAACACTTCAAACACACACATGGTACTCAGGATCTTTCTGTCAAGTATAAAGCAATCAATCAGACATGAAAATCTTTAAACTACACAGTTCTGATGGTTTGTGAAAGCAGGTATTTTAAAGCAGAAGCAAACAAAAAAACCCCAATGACTTAGAAAAATTCAAAGATTCATAAATGTTCCCTAACTAGTGTCTGCTTTTTAACATCCTCATGGATTTTTGCCCTGAATATTCAAAATGGATTCTCTCCTTGTTTTGCATCCTCAAAAACAGGGGTAGGGTATTGCGAGCACAGGAGCATGAAGCAAAGTGCATATAAGCGCATTTCAACTAATTTCCAAAGCAATGAAGGACCAGCAGCATTCACTGACCTCAGAGGGATCTGAGTGCTCAGCATTTTTGAGAATCAGGTCACAGAGAGTCCATTTCAGCGAGGTACTCAACTACAGTTTGCACTACACTGAGATATTCACATACTTAAATAGTAAGCATACACTTAAATGCTTTTGTGAGCAGGATTGTACACAAGCATGAGAAATGCAGTGCTTAAAAGGCTGTAGATTGAGCTAGATTCTGTATACAGCTCCCGTAGCGGAAAGAATTGCTCTGTGAGCACACGTCTTTGATGCTACTGCTTCACAGATCTACTTGAGGAGCTGACTGGGAGGTGCCTTCAGCCAAAACAAGCAAAGTTACTTCAGGTGATTTCAAATGGGATAAGGAGCTCTCCCACTAGCAACTCAGTCAACAGATGTGAGCAAGCACACCAAGACCCCAGGGCAGGCTGGAGAAATTATCTCTGCTGCTGCATTACTGGGTTTGCATCTTTCTCTTCATAGCCAAAAGACTTCAATTTGCTCCTAGCTCCCTTTGGCTCCTTCCAAAATCCTAGCTTAAAGATGGATATACTTCTTTTTCCAAAAAAGGACTGAAAGTAAAATCCCTAAGGGAGCAATAGATGTCCTTTTCATCTTGAAAGATAAAAACTTCTTGCAATAAGCTAATCGATGT
Source organism: Charadrius vociferus (assembly GCF_000708025.1). Lineage (NCBI taxonomy): Eukaryota > Metazoa > Chordata > Aves > Charadriiformes > Charadriidae > Charadrius > Charadrius vociferus. The sequence goes on from NW_009649309.1 coordinate 433,655, forward strand.
TATTTTTTACAACATGGAAGTTCTGTCACACCAATTCAATGCATTTATTACAATGCAAGCTGCACTGGAGAGAGCTTAAAATTAAAACTGAAGTATGAAAGTGCCTGCAGCAAATTAAAAGAGTATTTGAAAGGCAATAATAAACAAAAACACTAGGTGATGATTAAACATTGATACTAAAATGGAATGGACTAAAATGCAACTGGCCATATATATTTTTATATATTACCTTGTCAGCTATTATTCCTTTTCTTGATGTTGTAAGCAATCACAGAGCTCACATCATCCCACATAATAAAAGTAAACAGCAGTGGATCTCTTATCCCTGACATCTCTGTAACCATTCAAGCAAAAAGAGAGGAGCTTCTACTCTTAAAAACAACAACAACAAAAAAATCTGGGTAGGAGAACAAGCTTTGACTTTCTGCTTTGCCATTCTAAGCATTCATAACAGTGAACAGTCAAAAATACCTTCAGGAGTGCTACCAGCAGGCATACTTTCAAATATACTTTTTTTAACAGATAACACATACAAGGTAAGCAACAGCCTAGGATTTAGACTCCTAAAAGACATATTAGTGGGTTTAAGAGTGATAATGCTTGAAATAAAAATGCCCTTTTGGAAGAAAAAGAGTCAACTGCACTGGAAATCATATATCTGTGTTTACTTGTTCACGTCACGACAATCTGGCCCGTTTTATATTTCACTGTCAAAATCTGTAAATAAGCTTATTTCCCTAATGGAGGGTACAACTACACAGAAAGAAGAGGCACCTGTATTTTAAGGCAGCACAGGTGTGACCTGCAAAACATACCTAAACTCAGTTACCAAAGATAATACAGAGGCCCTAATTCAGCAGATTTGTCTAAAACAAAAAGTAAATGAGAAACTCATCCCTATTTATTAAAGTGCTTAATACTATTAAACTTTAATTGTGGGGTTTTGTTTGGATAGGAATAAGGACATAACTTAGAGCTTTAATGATAAAGAATGAAAGATAATCAGTGCGTGAACTTAGATGCTCTTATTGAAAATGTACTTCCAAAGTATCTGTTCAGTCTTTAAAGTAATCACCCATTTTGCACACTAGCAAAGATTCTGGATTTAATCAAAACCAAATTTATGCCTAAATTTCACCTGAGTGTTTGTGCTCCGTGTTTCATACTGGTTCAACCTACTTTGCAGATATTCCTGCTCTGTAAGAAACACTTGACACAGGAACTTTGCAAAATTTAATCCTGCTAAATCTAAGCCCTAGCATATGTTAAACTGCTAAAAATGCAAGGTTAATCTCTTCTGTGGTCTGACCTCCAAGCAGTTTGTTTACTGTGTTGTATTTATGGGGATTTTTATGAAGGCAGATATATAGACTAAAAAATGATTTCTGCATCAGATCACCAACAAGCCAACTGAAAAGTCAGTAGGAGTATTTCCACAAAAAGAAGAAGGATATCTATTCTATGATCATATTCAGGAATGGCAGGGAATACAGAAAGAAGAACCAGGACTCCTGATTTCTGTATTCTGCATTTCTGACTTTAGACAGGGTTTCAGGAAAGAGGACCTCCTTAGAAACCTCTTTATTTTACACATATTTCCAGGTATCTGAAGACCATATTAAGCTTCTGCATAGCTCTGGTATTGCTAATGATATTTCTCTCAAATAATGCATAATTATGAGCCTATAAAACTGTAATTAAGCTGCTTTATAGCCTTTTATAAGTGTCACCCAAACCTATGCTGTAGGGCAAACTACACTTTTAATTTCTATTTGTTATGTTTACACTGTGCAAAGAGATTCATTACAGTAAAAGCTAGTTATTATTTCCTAGAAGACTACACAAATTCCTTGGTCAAAGTCTGTCTGGATAAAGCAAACAAATAATCATTTTTGTTTGCTTCCATTTTACTTGGAAATAGAAAAGCTAAACAAACTGTAACACAAGTCTACCAATTTCTACAGGGGTCAGACACTACAAAGCCAAAACCATACCTCTGCTGCTTTCAACATGTCAAGGATCAAAGACCCTGAATGTATTTGCAAGAGCAAAAAGTGAAAATACCCAGAAGATAAGTATACTCACTGCCTGGCTCAAACAGCATACTGCATTTGAAGCCTGATCCAAAATATACTGAAATCATTGCAAGGCGCTCTTCCAGTCTCAACACCTCAAAGGTCTGACTGGTCTTAGACCAGGCAAATCTGGGAGCAAGCTTCTGCCCCCATTGATGCCTGGGTATTGTTGTGAGCAGGACTGCTATAAATTGGTCGTACATAGATGACCAATATGCATTAATTTTTTTTTTATGTAAGACAGAGAGGCAGAAGGGTTGAATCTAGGATGCCCTTCACCAGTGTGGAATTGGATTCTTTATTATCTGTTTAAGACAGGATAGGTATGCTAAGTATGATGGGACAGATGTAGCGGGGCATTCATTAAAGCTCCACGAACTGGGAAGGGAGGGGAGAAGAGCTGACATCCTCACCAGAGCCTAAAAGGGCTCCCTGCTGGCCTGCCAGCTCTGTGGGTCAGAGAAGTGGTCCCAAGGGCATTCTGGACACTTATTCTTTCAGACAGAACTTAGACCCTGTCCTACAGTGAAATGTGCAGCACCTTTCTTGCCTCACAAAATAACCACAGGAAGAATTTCAACAGAAACATATGCCTTTCAGACAAATTTTTAAAAATGCAACCCAAAAGAAACCAACAAACATCAGCTTATCAATAAGCAACTGAAACAACAAAAAATATGAGCTCTTGCAGTTTGAAACTCCCCTGGCTTTGCACAGTGAGGGCACACGTTCTCTACTCCTACACTCCCTGCAAAATGAGCAGGACTCACACCGCTGCAGTACGCTGCATCCGGCAGCCTGATGGCAGCCATTAGCCCCGCTATGAATTCTGGCATAATCCTGGCCTGGCCTGGCCTTAGCTACTCCTGCAACCACAAACTCAGCTACAAAGAGAACCAAGCCAAAGTTGGCTTTGGCAAGACAGAAGTGCAAATCTGATTTTCCTTCATGGAGTAAGTTACAGATCCTGCAAACTCGTGCTTCATGCAGCTGGAAGCTGACTGCTTCAGCTGAGTGGAATTTGTCATTATTATTTTAGTAGGAGAGCAGCTCACTGATTGCAGCTTGACAACTCGAGTTAATTAGTTGATGAAGGGTCTGCTGCACACTGGCTGGCTCCACATCTGTGGACGATGACACAATCAGCAGAATGAAATCCATACTTAAAAGGTCTTTGGTCTTTTTAATCCTAAACTACAAATCACAAAATCCACATAACAAAACCTGCAGATCAGAGGAATTACACAAGAGGTTCCCCTTTCCCTGGCCCTCGGGACAGTCTGGTCTCTGCTGCTTATTGAAGCTCATAAACAGACAGACTTGACTTCAAAAGCATCCTCTTTTCTTCCTGTAGTCCCAGTGGTTCTCAATAATAAGATAACTGGTTTGAGCTCAACCTGGCAATGTTCCCTTATGACCGCTTTCCCCAGCAGGGAAATACCAACTTGCAGGTTTTCCTCTGCTCTTGCCAAACAGCAGGTAGGATTTACCCACCTTGTCAAAGAGATTATGTCAAGATCATCTGGCCCCACCTATCAGATCAATGCACAAAGCTCACGTGCTATTTGCATCCAAGTTTGCAAACTATTAAGGTTTTTGCTAAACAGTCAGCTAAAATAGTGTGTGAGTCCATAATGTCCCAAGCTCCTGAGAAGTGGTGGAGAAGCACAAATGGCAGGGAAAACTGGCTGGGGAGTGATCTGCATGGGGCTGGAGCCAGTGAAGGCCAGTAAACAGTGAGGGACAGGGGAAGCACATTGTCTGTTTGGAAGAAGAACGGGCCATTGCTGGTAGACCAGGAGCCTTGTATCAGTGGGAGCTACTACAGAAATTCAGCCAGTTCTCTGATAGACTCTACCCATAATTATATGGCATAGCTGTAAAACTCTCTGTGGCCCTAGTTCTTAGCACGCAGAGAAAAGCATCTTTTTCCTGTACCTTTCATATCCACATTTTGCACTTTTCAGGACACAGCCTGCTTCTGTCTCCCTTTTTACTTATCATCTAGGAAGATGAACTGCACTTCTAGGTGCTCTCTTAAAACAAATCAAAAGGAAAAAAGGAAACTCCAAGAGTCACTGGGCACATCTGAAATATGGTCAATCAGAGGTTGCTGGAGAGCAATCAAGAGAAAGGAGGTTGCTTCCTTTTGATGAAGATGACAAAATTTCAAGACAAGCTGCTCTTGTCACCAGAAGTGATGAGCAGAGTATACTACTCACAGTCATCTCACCTGGGCCTCCTGAGTCCTGAACAGGGTTGCAAAGAAACACACAGCTATGGGCACAGGAGCCAGTACTTAGTAAGTAAGAGATGTGTATGACAAACAAAAATGGCTGGGTTCAGAAACCACTACAAGGCTTTACTAGTTTAATACTGGCGTGTTTTAATCTTGTTTTATCCACACAAGGGCTGTTGATGGAGTTTGCATTCCTCTAACAGAAACATTTCAGTCCTGGATCCCTGCTTGTCTGTACTTCTTCAAGTACCATAAAAGCAGATGAAGATTTTTTTGTGTGTGTTGTAGGACTATTTTCCAGCTCAAAGGAATTGGCTTCAACAACTTTGCAATGATTTAAGCTTATTTTTTAACCATGCTGAGCTCTGACAGAAGAGAGGCTCCAGTGAGAGCCATGCTTTATTCTGCCTCCGCTAGGATGCTATTGAAAATCTTGGGATGAATCAGGACAGCACAGGTGCCGCACACAGAGTTTAAAAGCAAAACATTCTGCTGTAATAATGTTTGAGCATTTAGGGGACCTCAAAGATGATTTTTTGTTATTACGCTCTAAACAAAAAAACACCTTCCATGTTGACATTAATTTCTATAACATGGCTTTAAAAACAAAACAACCCCAAAATTCAATAGAATGCACCCAGGATGGCAATGCCTCAAAATTAGAAGCAGCATGTTGGCATTTTTCCCAGAAAAAAAATAAAATATATACATTATGTGTAAGGCACTTTTCATTTTTCACAAGATCAATGAAGCTCTGGGGCTTATTCCCACCTCACTCAGGCAGAGGCAGGGACAGGCTGGTGTTTGCAGCGCAGGAACACTTAGGCACAAGAAGGAGTTTGTCTACCCAAAGAACTGTGTGTGTGGATCAGAAGTAGTGAGCAGCAAGGCTCTCTCAAATCCATGATGCCAAAGCCTTATCCTTCCTAGCCAAGACAGAGACCTTAACTTGAGGACTGCTTGTCTCATCTCAGTGCTTCCAGGACAGAGTTATTAGGCTATAATAAGCAAGCTCCTAACAGCACATTGATGAGACTAAAAGAATCCCCTTGGTCATCCCCAGCCAGTTGTGAACAAAGCCCTGCACTAGCAGCAAGGTTAGCTAGGATTTTTCTGTGGGATCAGGTTACAGAAGCTCCTAATCTTAAATCCTGCACCAAACCTACAGCGATGATGTCTGCAGCTCTGTTTGAACCAGAAAGAAATGTGAGTCAATTCTTGCAGTAACGGGGCAGAAGAGATGCAATTCCACACATACCCTTATGCACTCTTGAAGAGGCATCTGAATGCTGTCCAAAAATTAATTATGTGGCATGACAAGCTCTGACAATTAGCTAACTAGACTGCTTGATGGCTAGGATTTTAAATAACGATCTTTCAACGGGGAAGCTCTGGAACAGGCAGGCAGTGCTCCTGTCATAACAGTCTGAGCTGTCATGAAAGCATAGCACCTACAAGACAGCCCTACGGTCTTCACAACCGTGACTGCAAAGGAAAGAAAAGATCCTGGGGGAAAAGGACCTATTTAACTGCACCTGTACCTCACGTCCATCAGCAGGACATCCTCCCTTGCAAGATGGCTGGAACAGAGGAGGACTTGGGTCTCTTCCAGACTACAGTTTGCCCCCATGAAGCAGCAAGGGAAGCCAGGACCACTGACTGCTCTCACTGGGGCTGGAAGAGGTGCTCTCTGTCACACTGCATCAGGCAGAGGTCACAGACAGGCTACAAATACAGCCAGTCCCTGTACAGTGTGACAGCAGGCCCAGCACCCTTGACACCAGCTAGACCCAAAAATGCACTGCCTCCAAAATCCCCCACGTATCCACTCCAAGCAACTCTGAAACTTGCTGCTTCTCCGCCTCATCACTGAAGGGGAGTTTTGGCAAAGGGCTTTTGCTGCCACACACCTTTTGTGCAAATTTCTCTGATGGCTGCTTATGGAAACCAGTGTTTCACTCGCACAGCCCTCACCTCTTTTGGGTAAGAAAACAATGCTCCCACTTTCTCAGTTTTCTCCCTTTGTATGCAAAGGGAAGGGATGAAGAGGCACGGATTTCAGGATAGTAAATAACCAGAGTGACTTGACAGAAAGTACATCGGCACTCTGTAGTGTTCATGGCAACAGCTTTTGGCATTGCAGGAGAAGAAACAAAATTCATTACACAACAAATGAACTACAATCTTGTATTTGCAACACAGACTTTTAATGCAGCCAATGACTGTGTGGTGACTAAAAGCCTTACATTACCACTTACAAATCATCTATGAGATGACTCAGTTCAGTCATCTGTGTGTATATCTATCTATCTATCAGTATATAATTTTTTATGAAAAAGGATCAGGGAGTGAATTAAATAGGAAAGATAGGTTTCGGTGGAAGTTTTGTGAGGCTCACACTCCTCAGTCACGATTCGGACGTATAAGCAAGATTCTGAGCCACTGCAAAACAACTTAACTACAAGGAAATCAAAAGCACTGGATGGGTTTACACCAATTGAGAACCCAGCCAACCGTCTTAAAATTGCAGAAGCTTCCGCTCCGGCAAGCACTACCGCTGAAGTATTTCTCCCTCATGTATTTGCTGCCTTTTTCATTCCTGTTGCTACTACGGAAAATATCCACAGCAGCATTTCTGAACCGCGTGCTGGGATTTGCTTACATTTCCCCCTTTCTTCGAGTAGGGACTCTGTTTCCTGATTCAGTGCCAAGGCTCAACTCACGTAGTTTATGCTGCTATGGCATAGGTGAGATGCCCTTCCCTCAAGCTGTCCCCAGCTTTGCTGGAGAATCAGCTGCCAGTCAGGCGTCAGCATCTTTGGAGGAACCTCACATGTCGCAACGTTAGACACCCTCTTGATCCTCCATCTGTGAGCACGGCTGATGCCTTCTCTCTCAAGGCAAGCAGCCAGTAAGGGCGAGAAGTCACTTCACACTGTTAGCTACTACCTGCCAATCCACGTACCCAAGCCAGCTTCATCTGAGAATCTGGCTTTTAGATTTACTTTTCCTTCCAGGCAAAGGGGTAGCAGGACACTGCTGCCGAATACATGTTTTGTTATAGTCTCCCATTGCTGCTGAATGCCATAGTTTATTCTGTATCAGGCCGTTCATCATAGCCATGTTGGGTTTTTTTCAAAGTGTTTTTGGAAGATGCATCATCTGAATGAAGACTGCCCAGGACAGAGGCACAGTGCTATGCTTCATGGAAATTTCCCTAAAGCATATGAGAGGACATGAGGAGGCAGAATGGCTCCCTGGGGTAAGGACCCACGCAGCCATGACAATGAGAAACCAACTGGGATTTATCAGCTCAGCTAGTGTTCATTCCAAAATTCAAATGTTCTTTTCCTTCTCCCTGTGTGGGCCAATTCAGCACCCACTGAAGTCAGTGGGAGGTCTACCTATGAGTCTGAAGACCACAGAGGCAAACTTTTGCGAAACTTCTTTTCATCTAGAAACTTTTCATCTAGAGAATAATTTAAAGCCATCTCCTTGTAGATGTGAAATAGCTAAATATCAGATATCTGCAACTACTTGACTGACAGCTGCCCTTCTACAATGAGTGTGTAGAGTTTGAAAAACTTGATGTGCCTCCTGATGTGCTGAGCGAGAGCATTAGATCTGGCCTTTTGCTAGAAGAAGGAAGGGAAATACGGCAGACAGTCTACTTTGCAGACTAAACAACAAGATGGACTAAGACTTTGTCCACAAAAATTAAGTGGACTGAAGCCAGAAACGTTTCCCTTCCACCTCCAACACAGACCTCCAGTGCTGGGTCCGTTTTTCAACCCCTGTGCTTCAATTTTGTATCCAGCCCTTTTTTTCTACACCCTCTCTCAACAGCTTGTTGAGGTTTCTGGGTATCAGTGCAACGCTACTGGTGATGGATGTGCTCTATGATAACAGTAATAACAGCATAATGATAATGATAATCAGGAGTTACCCAACACAAACCTGAAATCCAACTATGAGCACAAGGAACATGAACATGAACTCATCAATACATAATGTGTGCTAAGATGTTTTTTTAATGGTATCAGTGAGTACCAGGAAAGAGCTTTACTGAGCAAGAGGCCAACTTCACTGTTAATTACCATTATGACAACTACTAGTCTTCACTAAAGTGTTCCTTGTTTTTACTAGAAGAGCAATTATATGTGGCTAGTCATTCCAATACTCTGTGCTCAATCGTTGCACTGACTGGATGAAAACTCACTTTAACCAGAACAAGCATTACAACCTATGTATTGACTTGATTCCTCCGAGATAGATGTGCAAATGGAAATGGAGGTCTGCCACATTTCTAGTAATTTTGGCATTGTCCTAAAGTAGTTCATTAACAGATAGCACTCAGTATAAGAGGAAAGACAACACAGAAATGGGAAAACACAGTATGGACAGGTGGTGATAGTGAAAAGGAGTGAGACACACTGTCATCACATAGGGAGTATTTTAGCTTTGCTTAAAGAAATCACATTTTACGTACTAAAAGGAGCTGCTAGCCACACAGTCGGAGCCAAGAATTTCATTGGATTTGGGCATGCAGTACTGAACAGCTTTGCATTTCCTAAATGTACAGCTTTTCCATAGTGGTAAACACTGCATTCCCATCATGCTGATGCAAAACTACAGCATTGGATCCACTTGTCCAAGGTCTGAGTAAATTGGTCCCCTCTTCTGTGCTCCTCTCACAGCAGACAGTCCACCCCAAGCCCTGCTCTCCCCTCTCCCAACAGCCTCTCTCTCAACTTATTCAAGCATGTTTGCAAGAAAGGAACAAGTTGTCTTTCAGCCACAACGGCAAGTCTCCACAAACGCGGAGTTCACTTTTTATAGCTGATAGATATCTATGCTGAAAAGGTGCAAGCAAACACCTTCAAAACCAACCACCCAAATGTTAATAATCAAGTTAAGGAGTTTTGCAACTTCTTTCAGATGAAGTCAATGAATTATTTTATAACGTGTGCATGTGGAAACACACTGCAATGTAGGTAGGTACTGCAGTACAAACTAACATTCACTAACAAGCTAGCATTTTCAAAAGGCCAAAGGAAACCTCTGCCGCAGGGATACAACAAAATATAAGGATGTGTCAGGTGAATTTTGTTAGCAGATGTTATAGCAAGTAAAGTATATATGAAATATATATCAATAAATGTACCCTTCAGCTTCTCTTTTTTTTACTCTTTGCTACTGACACTTATATTATAAATCAATATCTTTTTGGCCTCCAGAAAGATCTTGTTCCATCCACTTTATCAAGACATACTTAATAAATCATATTTGGCATCATAAATCATGAGATTTAAAGGAACTAATCTCCAAATGTAATTGCTGAGCATATGCAACAGAGACACCCCTTATATTAAAATTCACATCTGTAATATTTTAGCATGCATGATAACAAACAAAGGAACCACAAACAGGTCCAATTAATGCATCTTTATACAGCTTAAAAAAATATATTTACTGAATTTTCATTAACATTTTTCCAAAGGGCAGAAAAAGCAGAAAGCCTTAATAGCCTCACAGTCCTGGAGCCATATATCATATTGCAAAGTTGAGAAGTGCACTTCAGTTGGTGTCACAAGCACACCTCGCATTTTAGCAGTATACTGTGGTTTTCAAAGAAAACTAACAAAGACTAATTTCTGACTGTGGAATGAAGCAGAGCATGTAGAGTTCAGACATCTGAGTCCTACTGCCACTTCTATTACACGCTTTAATAAAGGCTGCGAGCAAAATGCAGTGAAATTTTCCTATGTGTATGTGGGTTTAAGACCTAAGCTAGATCTGTTTCCATCTCTTCAGACCTCAATCTGTAGAATTGAAACAGAAAGGGCCAAAGCAGTCTCAAGGTTCTATCCTGTTTTCATTTACTAGATGCCTTGAGATTGTCTTTTTAAAAGTCCAGTGAAATTCTCTTCAAGAAAGATGCTGCCAGAGCCTGAATCAAAGCTGATGGATAGGAATCACTTGATCCAAAGCCCCAGAACAGAAAAGCATTATTATTAAATGCTCTTATACTTTAATGCATTTACACTTTTACTCAATGGTCTGGGCTTTAACAACAGCTCTCTCCAGATGTATTGCTGGTGAGAGACTGTTGTGTACTACACCATGTTACATACCTCGGTGCAAATAACAAAAGCCCCGATCAACAGAAATGCAACTGGATTTTTGGTCATGAATACAAAGAGTGGCTTTTTGGTCTTTTTTTACTATGCCTATATGTGCAATATTCTTGGTACTCAAGACAAAGTATTGGGCTAAAATGGTCACTGCTGAGAGCCCTCGTGCCAACAATAGTAGGCTAGAGTAGGTGTAATTAATGTCTAAATACAGTAACTCATATCAAGCAATCAGGTTGCACTTTAGATTGCTAATTTACACATAACAAACACTGGGAAAAACAGAGAATACACTGTTTCTTCACTTCCTTCCTCCTGGCCTTTTTATCCACCTCACACCCAAATACTCCTTCCTGATAGAAGTCAGAGCTTTCTGGCTTTCTGGCTTAATACTTCTGCTAATTTGGAAATTACCCAGAAATACACATTTTATTGATTAGATGGTATTCTGTACACTAACTAAAAAAAAACCCCCAAACCTAAGTTTGGCCCCTTCACCATAGGCCTATACCAACATAGAAGCCACCAGCACTGCAGGACATCAGCCTCACACAAAAATTGCACAGGGGCTCTAATCTCTAGGAACATAAATGAGCAGAAAAGCCAAGTTTCCAAATGCCCTCTGCTGGCACCTGTCAGTATTACTAAGAATTGCACCCAGTTTCTAACTAGCCTTTCAGAAAACTAATTCTGAAAGTTTATCATTTGAAGATATCCTGGGTTTACATTAACCCTAATAAATTTACCCTCTCCCAGCTTTGCTTTAATGCCCAAGTTTGCCTAGTTTTAACCAAACACAACAGAAACCCACGTGCTGCACTACTTGTAAACATCATGGGTAGATTGTCTTTTAGTTGGAAAGCACGTCTGAAAAAATTTTCAAATCCACTGACTTCTGGGGATCATCACCCTCATTTGACCAAATGCTTTTCAGGAAGCTTCTGTGAAGTTTTTCTTACCTTCCCACCAAGTACTAGGCCTGTAGAAACCCAGCCATCCTGCTGCTGCGGGATCGAGGAGCGGACTGCTTAGGCGATCCTTTTACCCCCAGTGATGTGCTGGCACACACTGCACAGCACAGCCATCACAGTCGTAGCCATCACAATGAGCACCGTAGCCACCACACAGTCACAATCACACAGCCACAGCAACCAGGGCTGCTCCTCCCCACATGCACCAGACCCCCAGCACTGGATGCAATCAGTACAGGGCTACAGCTGTAACAACATGAACCGAAGTGCCAGGCATTTTTTTAATTACTTTCCCCATTTTGCCCAAACTAAACTGGATTTCCAAGCATGATGGAATGGCCACTTTATTTCCAACATCCCCCTTAACCTTAATTAGGAATTTGAAAAAGTCATTAGTCAAAATTCATTAGTAGAGAAGAAAGCCAGGTCACAGTTCCTTGATATTCTGGCTATGAATTCCTTTACTATTACCTTTCAGTTATGTGAGAACATTGCGTCTGATGATATTTTAAAGTTATGTTTCAATTCCATGTTAACAACTAAGCTGTTGTATCAGAAGAGATCAACAATTAATAATACAGATTGCGAATACATATCGTGAAGTTATCGCTGACTTCTTGAAAGAGATGATCATGTGTTTGCATGGTGTAGCTCACTCACAGGAATACCTGCTGAAGTCACAGGCCTGACAAAGGAACCTATTTTCCATGAAGCATTCTAAGGGATGAAAGCATTTCAAGCATGTTTGTTAACAGGAGCTGCTGGGAGAAGAGAAGGAACATTACTACTTCTCACAGTTTGCACAAAAAAGGGATCATGTAATAAAACAGCACTAGCTAAAATGTCAAAACCTGCTTCATAGAATCATAGAATCATAGAATGGTTTAGGCTGGAAGGGACCTTGAAGACCACCTAGTTCCAACCCCCCTGCCATGGGCAAGGGACACCTCCCACGAGACCAGGTTGCTCAAAGCCCCATCCAGCCTGGCATTAAACACCTCCAGGGATGGGGCAACCACAACTTCTCTGGACAACCTGTTCCAGTGCCTCACCACCCTCATAGTGAAAAATTTCTTTCTAATATCTAATCTAAATCTACCTTCTTCCACTTTGAAGCCACCACCTACATGCCCTTGTAGAAAGTCCCTCTCCAGCTTTCTTGTAGGTGCCCTTCAGATACTGCAAAGCTGCTATAAGGTCTCCCCAGAGCCTTCTCTTCTTCAGGCTGAACAACCCCAACTGTCTCAGCCTATCTTCATAGGAGAGGTGCTCTAACCCTCTGATCATCTTTGTGGCCGTCCTCTGGACTTGCTCCAACAGGTCTATGTCCTTCTTATGTTGGGGGCTCCAGAGCTGGATACAGTACTCCAGGTGGGGTCTCACAAGAGCAGAGTAGAGGGGGAGAATCACCTCCCTCAACGTGCTGGCCACGTTTCTTTTGATGAAGCCCAGGATACGGTTGGCCTTCTGGGCTGCAAGTGAACATTGCTGGTTCATGTTGAGCTTCTAATTCACCAGCATCCTTCATGAAGAAATGGTCATTACACCCATGAACTGAAGAGGATGGACACGGCACCAGTCTGGTTTAGAACAAAGAATAAGCACCTACACCCTGCAGTTCAGGGTCCTTATCTTGGCAGTATCCTCCTCTGTGCTCCCTTCACTGAAACACCACAGGACTTCAGGATGATGTCTTGGCTAAGGATACTCTTTTGCTTTCAGGCAGGAATACATTTTAATCAGTCTTTTCCTATTAGCTTCACCTTACTTCCTCTGGTCTTTGCAGGCAAATAGAGACAGAGGTCCAGTGCTCTCCCACCCAGCAGCAAACTTCAATAATGACATTTCTGCTATCTACTACTTAGGAAAAGAGGTGTCTCTCTTGGTGTTGTACCTCTGAAGTCAAGTAATAATAGGACTTAATAGGACAGCATTTATTAGGTTTAAGAAATCTTTGATGAACCTATAAAATGCCTTATCACTCAGAAGACTAAAGCTGTTAAATCATAACTGATTAACCAAAATATATATTCAGTAGAACAGTTTGTTTTTACTACTCTTATTGCACAACTAAACAAGGCTTTTAATAACTCTGACTGTGCAGGTGGGCAATGGAATAAACTAGTTCAGGGCTATCCATTATGGACGCAGCCCTTAGTGAACCAGGGCTGTTAACATGCCATCTCTTTTTTAGAGCTGTGTCTAGGCTGGTAAATTTAATTTCCATAATTTGTCACCACTGCAGCTCTGCTAAACTTGGTTGCGGTTTTAGTGCACACAGAAGTCAGCTTAAGCTAACCCAGAAAAGAAAGTTCTAATGGTAAAGGTGGGTCCCGTGTTTAGCAACATGGATACAGCCGTAAAAACCCTGCTTATGTAATGTACACGACATCAGTGACTCTCCTGATGACAGATCACCTCAGTCTGACTCTGCTTCAGGACCAGGAACCAACTGTATCTTTGCAGACTGTAATTTCTGTTCTTGCAGTTGATCTGTAGGGTAGAAACTGCTGTTTAAAAAAAAAAAAAAAAAAGGAAGCAAGCTCAGGCTCTCCATGAAAAGCTGTTTCAGCCTAGTGTTTATTGTTACTTGTGTGGAATAGATACAGTGACTACTGGGTTACCTGTCTGATGGTGTAGTAGTTTGGCATTTGTACAGATGACAGATTTTAATTTTGTAATCCTTTGCTATATTTACATTTAAGTGCTTTTTGGATGGGATAGGGAAATATTTCTCTTTGATCTAGAAACCTGCAGGGTACCTTGCTTCCAGTGGGGAAATCAACTCAACCTTCACATTCTGGTGAAATGGGACCCATAATCATTAGCATGACACTAGAAAGACATTTGGGTATTGACATGGAAAAGGTCAGGATGCAAAGGATGGCAGGAGAGGAAGAGCTGGCACTTCAACATAAGAACAGCAGCATGCCTTCATTTTGACACTTACAAAATACATTCCAGTTCAGTAAATACACCAGTGGTAAAGCAGAATAATAACATCCTCTAAGAAAGCCTGCAAAATAGTGTTTTCTACTGAGACACAAAGTCGCTGCATTGTCAAGTCTTCCTCACAGCACAGTGATACCTGGAACTTCCCAAGCTTTACATGTCTTCGAGCAACACAGGGAAGAGCCCCTAAAAAAAGGCTGAACTGAGAACTGGAGCACCGAAAACTCATTTCAAAAGAAGAGTTCAGACCTAATCCTTCAGAAAATGTTTGCTTAAAACTTTGTCATCCAAAAGCTCATTCTAAAACAGTACCATGGTATTCTCTTGCTGATGTTCTTCATGGAATTTCAGATCAAATAGCCTCAATTTGCAAGAACGAATATCTTACTCCCCAAATCCTGCAAGTTCACTGTGCGAGTCCCAGAACTCCAGCTGGGTTCTTTCCTTCTTGCTAACAGATTTCAAGGGACTTGCACAGAAATAGCAGTTTAGAATTTAGGAAATAAACATGGAAATGAAGCACAAATTATACCAAAATACAGCTCACTCCTCTAGTTCCATTTGTTCTGCAGTGATAACAAAACGGGGAGGAAAAAGACTCCAATAAAACCTGACATGAAGATTCAATGCTGTATCTTCAGGACATTTTTACATATTCTGAAAAACAGGCCCTGGTAAGTTGTCTCACATTGGGCTCCAAATATTGAGAAGCATTAGGTCTTTCCTGATACTGAGATTTGCAGAACGATTAATAGTGCCTGGAAAATAAAGACTCTAAAATAGTTTGTAAGAGGGTAACAACTGTTCTGGATATTAAAAGCATCTACGATACCTTGGGTTAAAAATGAAGATGTAAAGAAAATACTGAAACAAAGGAACATGAGAGAATAATACTAACATCTTGAAAACAAAGTTCAAAACCCCAAAATACAGTTAAGACAATAAACATATAATACCATTTTATTATATTCTGCATAATTTACCACAGTAAATTATTTTCCAGCCAACTGGCTTGAAAATGGCTTTGTGGAGAAGGACCTGGGGTTCTAGTGGCCAACAAATTAAAAATAAATCAGCAGTGCCCTCAGTGGTGAAGATCAGCTGTGTACTGGGCTGTATTAAAAGAAAGGAAGCCAGAAGATCAACAGAAGCAATTAGCTTGCTCCACTCAGCACTTAAAAGACTGTGTCTGCAGTAGTGGGGCCAGTGTAGGGCTCCCCAGTACAGAAGAGACATTGACACAAGAGGGGCACCAGAATGATTAAGAAGGTAAAGCTTGTGATAAATAGAAGGCTGAGAATTGGGCTCGAGCATTCTTAACAGAGTGTTAAGGGACAGTATGCTGGCTTCAACTACATAGAGGGAAGGTATACAGAAAATGAAGCCAGAGTTTCTCCAGAGCTGCATAGCAGTAGGAGGAGAGGCAATGGCGACAATTTGTAACAAGGGAAATTCTCACTAGATATTGGGGGGAGGGGGAAAGGAGGTTGTCCAACATTGGAACAGGGGCTCTGAGACATGAGGAATCTCCATCTTTGGAGATAAAGACAAAACTTAAGATTTAAAAAGGCCCCAACTGACCAACCCAACATAACTTCAAAGCTGGCCCTGCTTGACACAAGGGATCAGACCAGATTGCATCTAAATGTCCCTTCCAACAGGAATTATTCTCCGATTCCATGATCTACAGGAAAGTTAGGGCTGTGTAATGCAGTGATAGAACTCAAACAGGCTGTATATTGAGAACAAGGCAGGAGGTGAAAAACTACAAGAAACACAGTGTTTTGGAAGAATAATGTGAAAAGACAACAGGCTGCCTGAGAGAGGGAAGATGGACCTACTGTGTCTCGGATTTCCTTCCAAGCATTAAATGAGGAATATATTTTTGCTGAGAGTAAGTCACCTGACAGACAACAAAAGATACTTTGGCAGACCTAAGCAGTAGGGGAAAAGTGTAAGTATAAAATCTCATGGAATCGTGGTTACAAATTATAAGCAGCTTGTCATACAAGGGACATAGAGTGTTTAAGTATGGCCACACCGGCACAGGCTATTTACACAGATATGTTAAAAAAGAAGATATATGGTGGAAAAGCTGAACACCCAGAATGTAGGATGAGGGGCCAGGCCCAAAGGACTATCAATCACATTACAAATGGAAGTACTTTAGTTGACCTGAGATGTATATAAAGTACAAACTGACAAAGTTAGAAGTACTGTACACGCATAGCTCTGCAAAAGTGTGACCTATAAATAGCAGAGAAGTAATACTGGCATAGATCAGAGAGATTTGTAGAGGAGAAGAGGATACAAATATCCCAGGATTTTTCAGTCGTTTCCACTCCTGAACCATCTCTAAAAGACCAGACACAGTGATTATAAGAAATGGAAAAGAGTGAACATTTCATCGCAAACTCTCCTCTTCCACTTGATGAGAATAAAGTGATTCAAAACACAAGAAAAGGCCATCAGATGCGACTCACCAGGGGCCTAAAATCACAGTGACAGTTGCTTACAAAGCACTGAAATCTTCTGGGGAACCATCACAGTAGCACAATACAAATTGTATATTATCTGACCTCAAGTCCTCAAAAAAGCACCATGGACAGAGCAGCTCTAAAATACTTCAGAAGGCATTTAAAGTCCCTGATGTTCATCTTTCAGGTAGCAGCTATGCCTCCCCTCCTCTCACTCATGGTCTGTGGTGAAGAAAATAAAAAAACTTTTGTGTTCACATCCTGTGTATGCTCTTCACTGGTATAGCCCAACAAGCTTTAACACGGAGATTATTATTGTTGCTATCTGACAGATAGAGGCACGGAAGCACAAATGAGGAAAGACTGCTCAGCAGAGCCATGAGAAAGATAGGAATGGAGTCAGTCCCCTGTAACTCAGCAGCATTTCTTATTCATTAGGTTAACACATATTTTATTGTTCATCACTTCATCATTAGTCTAGATCCATGAAGAACACAGCCTGAAGACAGTTCAACAACAGCTTACCTTTTTAGCTTGCTAAAGTTGTGTTTATATTTCATCCAATGCATACTGATGATAACTCCCGTGTGACTAGGCTCTTCCCTCTACTCCTGCACTGATATTGAAAAGCTCCATAGTAGATAAACAACTCCTTATTTTTAGTATTTTTCCTGTAACACAGGAACTGCTTCCACCACAGGACACTCAAGTCTCATTAATCCTTAGACAGAACTTGAATACTCCCCTTGATTTGGCTTAGACTCCCATTAAGGGAAGGAGGGGAATTTATATAGCTAAGTTTCTGGTAACCAGCA